>NC_091981.1:612109-723618 GCF_044704955.1 Pristiophorus japonicus | reverse complement strand
CCCCCCCTCCGCCCGTCCTCCCTCCTCTCCCCCGCTGCCCCCTCCCCTCCCTCCCCCCGCTGCCCCCTTCTCCCCCTCCCCTGCTCCCCCCTCCTCCCGCTCCCCTCCCCCTCCCCCTCCCCCTGCTGCCCCTTCTCCCCCCTCCCCTGCTCCCCCCCACCCGCTGCCCTTCTCCCCCTCCCCGCTCCCCCTCCTCCATCCTCTCCCCTCCCCTTCCTAACCCCCGCTGCCCCCTTCTCCCCCTCCCCCTCCTCCCCCGCTGCCCCGTCCCCCCCATGGGGTCCATGGGTCACAGCTTAAAACTCAGCGACCATCCTCTCCACCATCAAACAGTCCACTGCCACAGAAATGATAGCCACTCGGGTGAAAGAAAGACTTGCATTTCTATAGCGCCTTTCACAACCACCGGGCGTCCCAAAGCACTTTACAGCCAATGAAATAATTTTTGGAGTGTAGTCACTGTTGTAATGTGGGAAATGCGGCAGCCAATTTGCGCACAGCAAGCTCCCACACACAGCAATGTGATAATGACCAGATAATCTGTTTTAGTGACGTTGATTGAGGGATAAATATTGGCCCCAGGACACCGGGGAGAACTCCCCTGCTCTTCTTCGAAATAGTGCCGTGGGATCTTTTACATCCACCTGAGAGAGCAGACGGGGCCTCGGTTTAACGTCTCATCTGAAAGACATAAAATGAAAAGCAGCCACTGCCTGCCGGGGGTGGGGAAGAATTAATGGGAAAATATGAAAACAAACCTGGGAGAGGTTGAAAACTCCAGAATGTTCTCTCGTTACTTGTTTTAAAAGCGACGAGAGTATCTTTTGCCAGCAGGGCCACTTGTTGCGTGTTTTGTGAATGAAAGGATCCATGCCAGTGGGACCGAGTTATCACCTCCTGAATGTATTTGAGTTTCATTTATAAACCGTTTGTCGCAAAGGACACTGCAGGAAACACACTGTCACTTCCTGATCACCTCATTGTCCAAAGCACTTTGATCATCCAACTGAGCCACGGGGGGGTACGGGGGGAGGGGTCACATACCGAGACACGGTTTCGCCGGAGTGTCCCAGCAGCACTCGAGGGCACACGCTCAAATGCCAGTCTCATCAACTTTTGCACTCGAGCTGCTGCTGGGGGGGTGGTGGGAGGGGGAGGGGTCTCAGTAACTGTGGCCAGGTACTGAGGACAACAACCATGTGTATTTATATAGCACCTTTAGTGTTGTGAACCATTCCAAGGTGCTTCACAGGAGCGATTATCAAACAGAACGTTCACTGAGCCACACAAGGAGATATTGGGGCCGGAGCTGGGGCAAAGAGGCAGGTTTTAAGAGGAGTCTAAATGGAGGAAAGAGAGGTAGAGAGGTGGAGAGGTTTAGGGAGGGAGTTCCAGAGCTGGGGGCCCAGGCAACAGAAGGCACGGCCACCGATGGTGGAGCGATTATAATCAGGGATGGTCAAGAGGGCAGAATTAGAGGAGTGCAGACATCTCGGGAGTTGTGGGGCTGGAGGAGATTACAGAGATAGGGAGGGGCAAGGGCCATGGAGGGATTTGTAAACAAGGATGAGAATTGTTAAAATGAGAGAAACAATTTGGTGTAATGGTTTTATTTAGTGTGGAACTGTGCTGCAATGGGCTGTGACACAAATGCTCACATCCCGCTCAACAAAACTTAAAAACAAATTCAAATTCAACTTTTTGTTCTTACGAATGAGAAGTGAAGAAAAGGAGCGTTGTGAGGGAATGATCGTACTGTTCCCTCTGGTGCCTCTTAAACAGTCTCACCCAGCAGACATGTTCCAGAACCAGTCTCCAGCTTCGGCCCAGTGACCCCTGAAATCACCACCCAGCCCGTGTAAGATAAGCATTCCTCCCCGTGTGTTCAACCATTTGCTCAACCCAAAGGCTGTGTTGCATCAGCCGACCATCTGTCTGGTATTTTATGCTTGTTACCACTCCCTGCTACAGAATGCATTCTGTTGTGATGTGAGAACGCAGAGTGAAGACCTGGCTTGCCCAGGGAAGGCCAGTTCCATGTGTAGAACCACAGAGTGAGTGAGCAGAGAGAGGCCAGTCGGCCCATCACAGCCCGCTGCCTCATATCACTCAACGCCCAGCGGGCCAGGAGCCTTTGCTCAGAGAGCTGTTCATTCCTGTCGTCACTCCCGAATCGAGCTTCCATTGGGAGGGGGGGGAACAGAGAGTGAGCTTCCAATGGGAGGGGCAGGGGAGGGGAGGAGGTGGAGAGCGAGTGTCAATGGAAGGGGGAGGGGAGGGGAGGGGAAGGGGGGAGTGGAGGGGAGGGGAAAGGGGGAGGGGAGGGGAGGGGAAAGGGGGAGGGGAGGGGAGGGGAGGGGAGGGGAGGTGGGGAGCAAGCGTCAATGGGGGAGAGGGGAGGGGAGGGGAAGGGGGAGGAGGGGGTGTGGGGGGGGGGGTCGATGAGGAGAAGGAAGGGGAACGTTTTACGAAGCAGCTGATGTGAGCTGGGGGGGGCGGGGGGAGAAGGTGTTACGGCTCGCCCGGGAGGGAGAGAAATATAAACGAGTCGGTCAGGGCTCTCACTTCTGCTTTAGATGCACATCAGGGGACGATGGATACGGCTCGGCCGAGGATAGCCGTTACGCCTTGTAAATTAATAATGTCCCTTTGCCCAACCTTCAGGGAACCCTGCCCAGCCGGCACTCCGCCCCCAGCCAGCCGTGACTCCGCCCCCAGCTAGCCGGGACTCCGCCCCCAGCCGTGACTCCGCCCCCAGCCAGCCGTGACTCCGCCCCCAGCCAGCCGCGACTCCGCCCCCAGCCGTGACTCCGCCCCCAGCCAGCCGCGACTCCGCCCCCCAGCCGTGACTCCGCCCCCAGCCAGCCGGGACTCCGCCCCCAGCCGTGACTCCGCCCCCAGCCAGCCGGGACTCCGCCCCCAGCCGTGACTCCGCCCCCAGCTAGCCGGGACTCCGCCCCCAGCCAGCCGGGACTCCGCCCCCAGCCGTGACTCCGCCCTCAGCCAGCCGGGACTCCGCCCCCAGCCAGCCGGGACTCCGCCCCCAGCCAGCCGGGACTCCGCCCCCAGCCGTGATTCCGCCCCCAGCCAGCTGTGACTCCGCCCCCAGCCGGCAGTGAGAGCCTCCAGGAAGGAGGGGCTTGGCCAATACCTTCAGCAGAGATAGGCAGGCAGACAGAGCTGTCCAGCTCGGGTCGATTGGACACAAGTCCCGCTGTGGGCGAGGCCGCCTCCTGTTCAGGGAGATGGGACAGAAGGACAGTGGCCAAACTAAACCTGACAACTTAGTCACGTTCTGATGTTCGACAACAGTGTCCTGGTTCAGCGACATCACACAGCAATGAACAGGAGACCAAGTTGAATGTGGGTCAGTCAGTGCATTGCGAAAGCTATTGTTCTCCACAGGGCAGTGGGCCCGCCTGGCCTTCCCCAGCCTTCCCCTGTGTAGCTTCAGCTCGTCTGCTTTCGGCTTCTAGATTCCAGAAAGGCAACGAGGAGGTAAACACAGGCAGCTGAACAGGAAGTTGCTGTTTATCTCCTCCAGCCAGCACGGCCTGCTGGGGTAGATATGATCACCGGGATGTCTCGAAGCAATTCAATCACTCCTTACCACTTCCCCTCCAACCAACTGCCAAAACATGTCCCACAACCCGGCTGGAAAATAAAAGTAGGTCGGAAACGGCCTGCTCCCGGCGTTCATGTTAGCAAGTGTTTGTGTGACCAACATGTGCTGAATGAGAGCTCGGTGGGCAGGAGGACATGAGTCAGTAAGGGCTGTCGGCAGTGTGGCTGGATATTAGTCCCAACAACACTGCCTCCTTACGTTTTCCTTCGGGATTAGCGATATCGCAGGCAAACTGTTTGTAAAGGGAGGGAGGACCTTCGGAGGCAGGACTAACAGGGCCTCGCTGTGAATGAAAGTGTACGAACACTGCCCATTTAATGGTCAGAGGGTGAAGCACACATCTGGAGGGGCTGGGCAGACCCACCATTCACTCCGATCACTGCTACTTTTAACCATTTAACTGGATGTCTTACTACAATTATACGGGGCCTTGGTGAGACCGCACCTGGAGTATTGTGTGCAGTTTTGGTCTCCTTACCTAAGGAAGGATATAGAGGGAGTGCAGCGAAGGTTCACCAGACTGATTCCTGGGAGGGCAGGACTGTCGTATGAGGAGAGATTGGGTCGACTGGGCCTGTATTCACTGGAGTTTAGAAGAATGAGAGGGGTTCTGATTGAAACGTATAAAATTCTGACTGGATTGGACAGACTGGATGCGGGGAAGATGTTTCCCCGGGGCTGGGAAGTCTAGAACAAGGGGTCACAGTCTCAGGATACGGGGTAGGAAATTTAGGACCGAGATGAGGAGAAATGTTTTCACTCAGAGGGTGGTGAACCTGTGGAATTCTCTACCACAGAAGGCCGTGGAGGCCAATCATTGAATATATTTAAGAGGGAGATAGAGAGATTTCTCGACACAAAAGGCATCAAGGGGTCTGGGGAGAAAGCGGGAATATGGTGTTGAGATAGAGGATCAGCCACGATCATATTGAATGGCGGAGCAGGCTCGAAGGGCCGAATGGCCTACTACTGCTCCTATTTTCTATGTTTCTATGTTCGACCTTCCCGCTGGGAGAAGGTACTAGAATCCTCGCACATGGTTGCACAGATGCTTCAGCGAAAGGCAAGTTATACACCTGCCATGATCTGACTTAAACTACGAACATTTGCAAACAAATAGAAAGACTTGTATTTCCACCGCCTCCGGACGTCCCACAGCACCTCAGCACCGATGGAGTACTTCTAGTGTGGAGTCACTGAGGGAGTGCCGCACTGTCGGAGGGGCAGTACTGAGGGACTGCTGCACTGTCGGAGGGGCAGTACTGAAGGAGTGCTGCACTGTCGGAGGGGCAGTACTGAGGGAGCGCCGCACTGTGGGAGGGTCAGTACTAAGGGAGCGCCGCACTGTCGGAGGGGCAGTACTGAGGGAGCGCCGCACTGTTGGAGGGGCAGTACTGAGGGAGTGCTACACTGTCGGAGGGGCAGTACTGAGGGAGCGCCGCACTGTTGGAGGGGCAGTACTGAGGGAGCACCGCACTGTTGGAGGGTCAGTACTGAGGGAGTGTCGCACTGTCGGAGGGGCAGTACTGAGGGAGTGCTGCACTGTCGGAGGGGCAGTACTGAGGGAGTGCTGCACTGTCGGAGGGGCAGTACTGAGGGAGCGCCGCACTGTTGGAGGGGCAGTACTAAGGGAGTGCCGCACTGTTGGAGGGTCAGTACTGAGGGAGTGTCGCACTGTCGGAGGGGCAGTACTGAGGGAGTGCTGCACTGTCGGAGGGGCAGTACTGAGGGAGCGCCGCACTGTTGGAGGGGCAGTACTGAGGGAGCGCCGCACTGTTGGAGGGGCAGTACCGAGGGAGTGCCGCACTGTTGGAGGGACAGTACTGAGGGAGCGCCGCACTGTTGGAGGGACAGTACTGAGGGAGCGCCGCACTGTTGGAGGGGGTGTACTGAGGGAGCGCCGCACTGTCGGAGGGGCTGTACTGAGGGAGCGCCGCACTGTTGGAGGGGCAGTACTGAGGGAGCGCCGCACTGTTGGAGGGGCAGTACCGAGGGAGTGCCGCACTGTTGGAGGGACAGTACTGAGGGACCGCCGCACTGTTGGAGGGGTAGTACTGAGGGAGCGCTGCACTGTTGGAGGGGCAGTACTGAGGTAGCGCCGCACTGTTGGAGGGACAGTACCGAGGGAGCGCCGCACTGTTGGAGGGGCTGTACCGAGGGAGCGCCGCACTGTCGGAGGGGCAGTACTGAGGGAGCGCCGCACTGTTGGAGGGGCAGTACTGAGGGAGCGCCGCACTGTTGGAGGGGCAGTACCGAGGGAGTGCCGCACTGTTGGAGGGACAGTACTGAGGGAGCGCCGCACTGTTGGAGGGGTAGTACTGAGGGAGCGCTGCACTGTTGGAGGGGCAGTACTGAGGGAGCGCCGCACTGTTGGAGGGACAGTACTGAGGGAGCGCTGCACTGTTGGAGGGGCTGTACTGAGCGAGCGCCGCACTGTTGGAGGGGCAGTACTGAGGGAGCGCCGCACTGTTGGAGGGGCAGTACCGAGGGAGTGCCGCACTGTTGGAGGGACAGTACTGAGGGAGCGCCGCACTGTTGGAGGGGTAGTACTGAGGGAGCGCTGCACTGTTGGAGGGGCAGTACTGAGGGAGCACCGCACTGTTGGAGGGACAGTACTGAGGGAGCGCTGCACTGTTGGAGGGGCTGTACTGAGGGAGCGCCGCACTGTCGGAGGGGCTGTACTGAGGGAGCGCCGCACTGTTGGAGGGGCAGTACTGAGGGAGCGCCGCACTGTTGGAGGGACAGTACTGAGGGAGCGCCGCACTGTTGGAGGGGCTGTACTGAGGGAGCGCCGCACTGTTGGAGGTGCCATCTTTCGGATGAGATATTAAACCGAGGTGCCGCCTGCTCTCTCAAGTGAATGTAAAAGATCCCATGGCACTATTTGAAAAAGAGCAGGGGAGTTCTCCCTGGTATCCTGCCAAATATTTATCCCTCAACCCAACCCACATCAAAAACAGATTATCTGGTTATTGTCACATTGCTGTGTGTGGAAGCTTGCTGTACGCAAATTGGCTGCTGTGTTACACAGTGACTACACTTCAAAACAGTACTTCATTGGCTGTAAAGCACTTTGAGACGTCCGGTGGTCATGAAAGGCGCTATATAAATGCAGGTCTTTATTTCTAAAATAGGATATTTTTTCCAATAGATATACAACAACAACTTGTATTTATATAGCGCCTTTAATGCAGTAAAACCTCCCAAGGCACTTCACAGGAGTGTTACAGACAAAATAAATTGACACCGAGCCACATGAGGAAATATTGGGGGCAGGTGACCAAAAGCTTGGTCAAAAAGGGAGGTTTTAAGGAGTGTCTTAAAGGAAGAGAGAGGTAGAGAGGTGGAGAGGTTTAGGGAGGGAGTTCCAGAGCTTGGGGCCCAGGCAACAGAAGGCACGGCCACCGATGGTGGAGCGATTATAATCAGGGATGTACAGGAGGGCAGGATTAGAGGAGTGCAGACATCTCGGGGGGTTGTGGGGCTGGAGGAGATTACAGAGATAGGGAGGGGCCAGGGCCATGGAGGGATTTGTAAACAAGGACGGGAATTTTGAAATCGAGGCGTTGCTTAACCGGGAGCCAATGTAGGTCAGCGAGCACAGGGGTTAATGGGTGAACGGGACTCGGTGAGAGTTAGGACACGGGGCAGCGAGCAGAGGGGGTGATGGGTGAGTGGGTCTTGGTGCGAGTTAGGACACGGGGCAGCGAGCACAGGGGGGTGATGGGTGAGTGGGACTGGGTGCGAGTTAGGACACGGGACAGCGAGCAGAGGGAGTGATGGGTGAGTGGGACTGGGTGCGAGTTAGGACACGGGGCAGCGAGCACAGGGGGGTGATGGGTGAGTGGGACTGGGTGCGAGTTAGGACACGGGGCAGCGAGCAGAGGGAGTGATGGGTGAGTGGGACTGGGTGCGAGTTAGGACACGGGGCAGCGAGCAGAGGGGGTGATGGGTGAGTGGGTCTTGGTGCGAGTTAGGACACAGGGCAGCGAGCAGAGGGGGTGATGGGTGAGTGGGTCTTGGTGCGAGTTAGGACACAGGGCAGCCGAGTTTTGGATCACCTCTAGTTTACGTCGGGTAGAACGTGGGAGGCCGGCCAGGAGTGTGTTGGAATAGTCAAGTCTAAAGGTAACTAAGGCACGGATGAGGGCTTCAGCAGCGGATGAGCTGAGGCAGGGGCTGTATCACGCGGTTATATCCTGATGCCGGGACATTCTCCTTGTGCTTTTTAAATCTTCTGCCACCATTTTTCTGAAGCAGAATTGCTGTACGGACAAACTCCTTTCAGTTACCACAACAAGGGAACATCAAAAGATGGGAAATGGAATTAAAATCTTTCCATTCATATCTCCGCCAGCTCATGTCACCATGCCACATTTGCAGAGGAAGATTGCGAGGTTTGGCCATCAGCTGCGACGGTTGAAAGCTGCCCTGATGGTAACTGAGAAAACGTTTTGAAACACACTGTACTTGTGTGTGAATAAACAAGCAAGGCACAAACTGGAAATTCTGGTTTGGCCCATGAGTGTGCAGTGCAGTTTGGCAACAGATTAAGAGTCTCAAATCACTCAACAACCCCTCCGCCCTCCTCCCAAGTGCACTGCTGAAGGTGGGAAGTGGAAAAGGTGTTTGTAGATGAATCCAGCGCAGTGCAGATACGAAGCAGTATTGCGATAACCTGGGCTGACCTGGCCCACGAGGCCCCCTTTAACGGGCTGCGCGGTTTGTCAATTTAAAGCTGAGTTGACGCACCGCTTGACGGGAACCTTGTCTGACAGAACCAAGCATTTGCAATACTTGAGGGAAGCTGGCACGGTGATTCCCAGCTCCGCATCAACCTGTCTGGATGCTGCTCAGAACCTGTCCATCTCCTCCTTTTAACCACTGCGGCTCGATGGTGTTTCTGAATACGAGGGAGCCAAATTAATGAAGCAACTGCTCCCATCTCCCAGCTAATCCCACGCCTCCAACTGTGTCCACATCAGTGCATCCCACACCTTTCAATTCCATTTTAAACAGCGGAGAAAAACAAGGCACGTCACCCCATTCCTTTCCAGGGATGTTTAAAAGGGATCTCGGGTACATTCCTGGAGAGCAACAAACGTTTACACAGCTCTAATTACAGGACACTCCACAGACACTGTCTGTAATCTGTAAGTGCCTGCCCCAGCCGGGCCAAGGATCCGTGTCTTTGCTCAGTCCCGTCTCCGCCAACTATTGGCTAAAACACAGAAATAGTCCAAGACACAGAACATGTGCGCGTGTATTCCACCAATCCTGAGGCTCATCGAGTCTCACTCCATCCCACAGTGGATGAATACAGCCCTGGAAATAAGAATTTCCCGTTGTGGAAGAGTTGACTCCTCTATCGTCCCTCCAGGATACCCAGCGGCATAACCCAGTGATCTTCCTGCCAGTACAGGAAGTGAACGTTGGCCACAGGGCCGATTCCTGGAGTGGGCTGGTCACGCACACAGCGATATTCGGAGCACCAACTCTCAACGCCCCGTGGCTGGGAGGGAGGGAGGGGAGGAACTTCAGCCAAGGTCCCAGTTCCCTATTCTCAGCTGGGAGGCGCATGTGTGTATCTCGGGCTGAGGACAGGATTCGGAGATTGGCTATAATCACCGCTTCCAAATGGGAGTTGGATAAGTATCTGAACAAAAAAAATTGCAGGGCTACGGGGAAAGGGCGGGGGAGTGGGACTGGCTGAGGGGCTCTTGCAGAGAGCCGGCACGGGCTCGACGGGCCGAATGGCCTCCTTCTGTGCTGTAACCATTCTGTGATGCCTTTGTAGTCGAATAGTCAACTGGTGCTCACCATCTAGGTTCACACATAATAAGAATGGTCACTTGGGCAAGGTATCAGAGGGTTGCCGTGGAGTTACAGAATCAGCGCTTGCAGGAGAATGGGGTAAAAAGACACAGGGGAAACCCTCCTCTCTGCAGATGTCCCCCTTGGCACTGATTGTCAGCGAATTGCCTTCTCCTTTGAGGCTGAGAGAGAATCACATTGCAGCCAGATTGTGGCCAGCTGTGGAGGCCACGTTCCGGCTGGGAAAGTGCGAGTAGCCCCCGGCTACGTTAGCCTCAGGAGCAAGTGACTAACTGGATGGAATTTATCAGCAGCTGCCCACGCTCTTCACAAAGGGCCGATGACCCACGGATTCTACCCACAGATTATAACATTAATGCCGGAGACTGAGGAGTGCCATCCCATTGCAGGAAAACACTCAGACCCGGGGTTAAAGTCCCGGCTTCACCGACTGAATTGCAAATGAATATCGGCCGTTTGCATCCAGTCCTGAGGCCTGTGGGGCATCAGGAGGGTGCAGAGGGGGAGGGCAGGACTGGTCAGGGTGCCTTGGGCCGCCATATACAGAGACATTGATAGCACGTACTATCAAAAAGAACATACTGACGACAGAGCCCAGAGAAATTCTTCTCTCACTGATTCCACACCTTTTAACGCTCAGCAAACTGTTTCCACAGACCCAGCACTTGTTCCCGGGCAGCTGGTTGACAGATGCAATCTCTCCACAAATGCTCCACCGTTTTCTGCAGGCGCTGATAGATACTGCTCCCTTTGTGCAGCTGTAGTGAGACCAACCAGCAGGCCACAGTCCAATCCATCAGTGCCCCCAGCCCGGAGCACAGGGGACACTGAGGGCAAGGGCACAGCGACTGTGTACAAACGCTTCGTCTGGACAAACGCTCCGACTGTGTACAAACGCTCCGACCGCGTACAAACGCTCCGACTGGACAAACGTTTCGTCTGGACAAATGCTCCGACTGTGTACAAACGCTCCGACTGTGTACAAACGCTCCGACTGCGTATAAACTCTCCAACTGTGTACAAACACTTCGTCTGGACAAACGCTCCGACCGCGTACAAACGCTCCGACTGTGTACAAACGCTCCGACTGTGTACAAACGCTCCGGCTGTGTACAAACGCTCCGACTGGACAAACGCTCCGACTGTGTACAAACGCTCCGACCGCGTACAAACGCTCCGACCACGTACAAACGCTCCGACTGTGGACAAACGCTTCGTCTGGACAAACGCTCCGACTGTGTACAAACGCTCCGACCACGTACAAACGCTCCGACCGCGTACAAACGCTCCGACTGTGTACAAACGCTCCGACCACGTACAAACGCTCCGACTGTGGACAAACGCTTCGTCTGGACAAACGCTCCGACCGCGTACAAACTCTCCGACTGTGGACAAACGCTCCGACCGCGTACAAACGCTCCGACCGTGGACAAACTCTCCGACTGTGGACAAACGCTCCGACTGTGGACAAACGCTCCGACCGCGTACAAACGCTCCGACCGCGTACAAACTCTCCGACTGTGGACAAACGCTCCGACCGCGTACAAACGCTCCGACCGTGGACAAACGCTCCGACTGTGGACAAACGCTCCGACTGTGGACAAACGCTCCGACTGTGGACAAACGCTCCGACTGTGGACAAACGCTCCGACCGTGGACAAACGCTCCGACTGGACAAACGCTCCGACCGTGTACAAACTCTCCGACCGCGTACAAACGCTCCGACTGCGTACAAACTCTCCGACCGCGTACAAACGCTCCGACTGTGTACAAACGCTCCGACTGCGTACAAACGCTCCGACTGTACAAACGCTCCGACTGTGCAAAGTCTGAAACTGCACAGGGCGGGGAGCTCCACACTGCCAAAGGGCAGAACAATTCCGGACCGGATTTCGCGGAAGATTCACCTTCGAGTTGGCAGGACAGATAATGGAGGCAAAGCCCCCCGGCAACAACAACTTGCATTTATATAGCACCTTTCACATAGTGACCAATCGATGGGAGATTGATTGGGGTTGGGTTGGATGGATAAATTAAGATGCAGATTCCTGTATCATTAGCCGAGCAAAGTGTAAAGTTCCACAGGGCCCTTCCTGTACAACAGCAATAAGTTGCAGTTATATCGTCTTAACTTGGTAAAACATCCCAAGGCTTCACAGGAGCAATTATCAAACATAGAATCATCGAGCAGTACAGCACAGGAGGCAGCCATTCTGCCCATCGAATCTGCACCTGCTCTTTCCCCGTATCCCTGCGGTACTTGATTTATCCTTTTGAAGGCTATTTACAATATTAGGGCAGGTGACCAAAAGCTTGGCCAAAGAGGTAGGTTTTAAGCAACATCTTAAAGGAGGAGAGAGAGGCGGAGAGGTTTAGGGAGGGAGTTCCAGAGTTTAGGGCCTGTACTCCTGATACGATTATTGGGTTCGAATTTAGACGAAGATGGTCAAAAGGTGCGGCTTGCAAGAAATCTCACTCGCTACCGTGTCGCACTTTCTCTTCGTTCGAGGAACGGAGAAAACGTGGCAACAGGGAAGCTGGAAGGTGCAGCCTAGGCCAGGGTGGGGGGAACCTGAGGGGAGGGGTGTGTCTCTCCTGTCTGTCTGCACGCCCTCCATCGTGATATCCTCGCTGGGCCCCTGGAGGTCCCACAGGCTTTGCCCAGCGTCTGGCTCAGATGGACGATGGCGTGTGTGACTCGATACAACAACATAATTGCACAGGCGTGCAGCAACTAGCAGGTAAATGTGTTTGTTTATAACTCTGTACCAGACCGGCCTATTCCCCACCCCCCACTGACCCCTCCCCAGCCCCCACAACACAGCGGCTGTGAGATCCCACTGCCCACACAGGCTGGGTCCCCGGCCTCAGGATTTGGGCCAGGGTGGTAACCCGACAGATGGATGGGGCAGAAGTCCCACCCCTCCGCATCGCCCAATCAGAATCTCTGTCTCTGGCGACGGACACGGGCCGGATGGTGAATCGGAATCCGGGCTCGCTGGCTGGGAAGGTGAGAGGGAGACAGTCGCATTCTGCACAGGGCGATTCCAACCCTCCCTTCTCAGCGACTGGGAGAGGGCAACACTGGCAGTGGGCCCATGCACCGGCTGTGCATGGCTTGGTGCAAAGGGCTGGACACTCAACACTCCAACTCACACAGGCTTTGCTGAGCTTTCCGTTTTCCCAGCTACTTCTTTAATTCTCTCTCGAAAGTCAAAGCAGGAAGTGAAAGTTCCCATTGTTATTTCCCTTTCTCAATTTTGAAACGGTTATTCATGTTGTTTTCCCAGCCCCCCGGCACCGAGGCTGGGCCCTGATCGAATGTGGCACCCCACCGGGACACACGGGGTCAGGGGGTGGGGGGGGACCCGGGGTCGGGGGTCAGTGGGGGGGGGGGGGGGGCGGGGGAGGAGGCAGGGGCCCTGATCGAATGCGGCACCCCACCGGGACACACGGGGTCAGGGGGTGGGGGGCCCGGGGGTCAGTGGGGGGGGGGGCGGGGGAGGGGGCAGGGGCCCTGATCGAATGTGGCACCCCACCGGGACACACGGGGTCAGGGGGTGGGGGGGGGGCCCGGGAGTCAGTGGGAGGGGGCGGGGGAGGGGGCAGGGGCCCTGATCGAATGTGGCACCCCACCGGGACACACGGGGTCAGGGGGGGGGGCCCGGGGGTCAGTGGGGGGGGGGGCGGGGGAGGGGAGCCCGGGGTCAGGGGTCGGTGGGGGGGGGGGCGGGGGAGGGGGCAGGGGCCCTGATCGAATGTGGCACCCCACCGGGACACACGGGGTCAGGGGGGGGAGCCCGGGGTCAGGGGTCGGTGGGGGGGGGGCGGGGGAGGGGGCAGGGGCCCTGATCGAATGTGGCACCCCACCGGGACACACGGGGTCAGGGGGTGGGGGGGGCCCGGGGGTCAGTGGGGGGGGGGCGGGGGAGGGGGCAGGGGCCCTGATCGAATGTGGCACCCCACCGGGACACACGGGGTCAGGGGGTGGGGGGTGGGGGGCGGGGGAGGGGGCAGGGGCCCTGATCGAATGTGGCACCCCACCGGGACACACGGGGTCAGGGGGTGGGGGGGGGGGCCCGGGGTCAGGGGTCGGTGGGGGGGCCAGGGGAGGAGGCAGGGGCCCTGATCGAATGTGGCACCCCACCAGGACACACGGGGTCAGGGGGTGGGGGGGGCCCGGGGTCGGGGGTCAGTGGGGGGGCCAGGGGAGGAGGCAGGGGCCCTGATCGAATGTGGCACCCCCCGGGACACACGGGGTCAGGGGGTGGGGGGGGGGCCCGGGGTCAGGGGTCGGTGGGGGGGCCAGGGGAGGAGGCAGGGGCCCTGATCGAATGTGGCACCCCACCGGGACACACGGGGTCAGGGGGTGGGGGGGGGGCCCGGGGTCAGGGGTCGGTGGGGGGGCCAGGGGAGGAGGCAGGGGCCCTGATCGAATGTGGCACCCCACCGGGACACACGGGGTCAGGGGGTGGGGGGGACCCAGGGTCGGGGGTCAGTGGGGGGGGGGGGGCGGGGGAGGGGGGCCCGGGGGAGGGGAGGGGCCCGGGGTGGCCCCCAGGGCTGATGGGGGGACCAGGGGGAAATCAGCATTGTCCAACAATTGTTATCGTTTACCCGGGCCGTTCCCTGCAGTACACTGGGTTATGGAGGGTGAAGAGCAGGATCCCATGGTAGGAAGCTACATGTGAGCAAGTGACTGTCAGACATCTGAGAATGGATACTGCCATGAGACCCACATCTGTAACTGCCCTGCTGCCATTATCTGCAGCTTGCTCCGTTTGTTTTCTGGAAGCATCTGTTTCCCCAGGACAGTATGCACAGGTAACCACGGAAACAAGGCTGTGGTCAGCAAGAGCAGGCCTTTCGGGTGGGCCTCACTCCCTATCCCCATCTCTCCGTCTCGCTCTCTCCATCTCGCTCTCTCTCTCTCTTTCTCCGTCTCGCTCTCTCTCTATCTCTGTTTATCTCTTGCTCTCTCTCTGTCTGTCTGTCTCTCGCTCTCTCTCTCTGTCTCTCTCTCTGTCTGTCCCTCTCTGTCTCTCTCTCTGTCTTGTCTCTGTCTCTCTCTCTCTCTCTCTCTCTGTCTCTCACTCTCTCTGTCACTCTCTCTCTGTCTCTCTCTCTCTCTCTCTGTCTGTCTGTCTCTCACTCTCTCTGTCACTCTCTCTCTCTCTGTCTTGTCTCTGTCTCTCTCTCTCTGTCTCTCTCTCTCTCTGTCTGTCTCTCACTCTCTGTCACTCTCTCTCTGTCTCTCTCTCTCTCTCTCTGTCTGTCTCTCACTCTCTCTGTCACTCTCTCTCTCTCTGTCTTGTCTCTGTCTCTCTCTCTCTGTCTGTCTCTCACTCTCTGTCACTCTCTCTCTGTCTCTCTCTCTCTCTCTCTGTCTGTCTCTCACTCTCTCTGTCACTCTCTCTCTCTGTCTGTCTCTCACTCTCTCTGTCTGTCTCTCACTCTCTCTGTCACTCTCTCTCTCTGTCTGTCTCTCACTCTCTCTGTCACTCTCTCTCTCTGTCTGTCTTTCACTCTCTCTGTCACTCTCTCTCTGTCTCTCTCTCTCTCTCTCTCTCTGTCTCTCGCTCTCTCTCTGTCACTCTCGCCCCATCAATCCTGCAACTAACTGATGTCCGTACTTCAACAAATCGTTGTTACAGAATCACTTGCAGGGTAGTTGTGCCCTCAGCCACAATTCCACTGCTGGGAGACCAGAGGAAAGTGAAGTGCTGTGTTTGCACTTGTGTGAACTGGAGCACTTGGTGATTTTGTCCCAATTCCTGCATGTGTTGCAGCTTCCTCTCTGAACGTTGCTGTTTTATTCAGTACAGTAAGGCCCCTGACCACAAGGACTGCTCTGGTAATATCAAAACTGGGCTATTGAGGGAAGGACCTGTTGTGTATTTCCCTCCCGGGGAAGGGGAGGACTATTGAGGGAGGGTTTTAAACAGATTCTCACCGACTGAGAAGCCCCACGGCTGTGTGCATTACATCAGACACGGGATGGGGAGGGGAGGGAGAGTTCGCTGCGTGCCGGATGTCAGCAGAGGTATGTGTATAAAGCCCCTAAACTCTGTAATGTTGCAGCATCTGGGGTCACAGGATTGGTCAATTCCCCGAAATTCAATGTTAGCTTTTTTCAGTTTTAATGAGAAAGATTGTTTTTTCACTGGGGCACCTGTCTTCATAATTATAATGCCATTTCAACAAAGTTTCCGTTTTCCAGCCATTTTCTCTCCTGTAATCCTTCAATCTGTCCTCCCATGACTGAGAAACCGTTCGCAGACTGACAGAAGAAGCAGGTGACATTATCCAACCACGCGGGGATCGCAGGAGTCGTTGGTGATGCCTCTCGCTCCCAGCCCAGCCACGGAAATCACACGGCCTCTGTGCATTGATCAATCCCCTCCATCACAGCTCACCCTACCCCAGCACAAACTCACACAGCACCTTGACCAGGACAGCTCTGAGCTCTGCGATTGGAAACACCTCAAACAGAGGTGTCTCTAACTTCGAACGTAGCTGTTTCATTCAGTACAGTAAGGCCCTTGCACAAGGGCACACACAAAACCAGAACGGAGGGCTGGGGGCTTTTTCCTCGCAAGTACTTCCCAGAACAGCACAGAGCAAGATTGTGGGATAGAACCATCGAACAGGACAGCATGGGAGGCCACTCAGCCCATCGAGTCTGCGCCCACCCTTTCAAAGAGCAATCAGTCAGTCCCACTCCCCCTCTCTCCCCCCGTACCCCTGCAACATTTCTCCTTCAAGTGTTTATCCAATTCCTTTTTGAAGGCTGCAATTGAATCTGTCTCCATCTCCCTATCGGGCAGCGCGTGCCACATCCCGACCATCTCTATTAACGAGAGGGAACACAAACCACGATACCGCTGGTGTCATCAATTCTGGACAACTTGTCTTTGCCTGGCCGCCCAGCCATCACTGACCTGTGCATGTTGCCGTTGGTGGTGAAGGCCTGGTGACAGATGGAACATTTGTACGGCCGTTCCCCAGAGTGTACCAACATGTGACGATCCAGTGAGCTGGCGGAGCTGAGGGACTTTCCGCAGATACTGCAGGAATGCGTGGTTCCCCCACTGTCCGTGTTGTGCTGCAAACACACAAAAACCTTCCAGTTAAACGCAGGAATGTCCGGAACAGACGAGCACACGTGGATCACGACCTCAGTTGTCGGATAACGATCCACCCTCTCTGTTTGATGCCCGTTCCCCTCCCGCAGCGCAAACCCATGGAATTCTCGGCCTCGGAACCGGGAAAATCTGAGTTCCAGTGGGTTTGTGACACGTGCAAGTGAAGTTCAGGCCAGGAGCAGATCAGCCGTGATCTTATTGAATGGCGGAGCAGGCTCGAGGGGCCAAATGGCCAACTCCTGCTCCTAATTCTTATGTTCTTGTGTAAGGGTGAGTTCAGTGACCATATCAGAGCCGCCATTAGTGTTGCCATACAGTCTCTGAAACCGGTTTGCCAACAGCAGGAGTGAGCTATACGTCACATCAATTCTCCTTTAGAAAATGCAATGTGACGAGGGTCCTGACTGGGCTGTACTTTTGCCTCAGTGCACACACACCAATACACCCCAGACTGAGGATCCGTGGGTCAGAGACGGTCCAAATTCAAAGCCCCTTTCTGTCACGGTGCCCAATACCTGCCGGCCAGGAATGTGTTGATTATTGTTTTGAAAAAGGACAAAATATAAAATGTTATTAAATATCTTGTGTCTGTACGCCCTTCCTGTCTGCAAAATGTGACTTCCTGTTGTCATGTCTGTGTGACACGGTGTGTCAGCCCCCCGGTGTAAATTCCTTTGGCCACATTTACCACGGGCTTTTTGATGAATTTATCACCTTGCGACTCTGCAACCTGCCCACTGGGTTCTCACAAATCACTCGAAACGCTTTCTGAAATATCTTTTTCAGCCGCCATTGTTTTCCTCAGTAAGAGAAACGCTGCGATGTGTCCCATATACGAGTGTAAACTACTTTAGAAAATGACCCCATATTTACAATAACGTGATTAGTTTTATAACTGAATTGCCTCCTGCACCTTTCAATGCTTTCAGTGAAGTTCTCAGCCTCGCCCACGATCCTGGGCTGGAAACAGAACCCTAATATTTTTTCCCAGAGTGGTGTCTGTCAGCTTAATCTGGCTCGGGGCGTCTGAGCAAGGTGCATGGGTCCAATTGCCCAGCATGCACCAGCTTGCACTTCCTGCTCTAAACTTGTTCAACTTTATTTTGAAGAAAATCTGGGGGACAAGTTCCGAAGAGAAGCAGCCGAGGTAACGCAATCCTTGTGTAATTATCTCACGCCCTCAAACCCTGCTTCACCTGAAGACCACACTGCTTCTCATCTCCCGCCTCCCTGCGCCCAACACATTGGGAGTCTGACCAGTGTCTGTACTGAGTGTGGTGTGAAGTGCAGAACTGGTCATTTTATTCAAACTCTTGTGTTGAACATTCAAGATTTGGGTGACTGGGGAAAGTAACGGCTAATTAAAAGTCATTTCAGAAAGCAGCTTGAGAAGATTGTGGGCTGTCAATGGTCAGATTGCACAGTGACCAGTTCACACACACATTCTGATTGCGGCCATTTACAATGGATGGGGTACATTTCCAACCCGTCGTGCGGATCGCCACCCGCTGTACAAACCGCCCGCTTTTCATACGATGGTGCGGTTTCAATCCGCCAGACCGAGGGTGACTAAACACGATGCCAGGAGGTCACACGGTGCTCACGGGAAGATTGTGAAAACTTGTCCGCGGTGCGATGCCAGGAAAGCACAGAGCAGTGTCGTTCTATACGGCACGGTGGTTGGTTCATCGCAATACAACACAAAGTACCACGTGCTGTGTTAACCCAGTGCCGCTCCCTGGGCGTAGGGTAAGGTAGGGAGGCCCATTACTGGCACTGCAACAAACTGTAACTCCAGTCAGAATATCTAACTGGCACTGCGAATCAATCCATCATGCACACTGCCACGGACACACAGATTGTGCCTTCCTGTGCCTGCAATGTTCTGAAAATGCACTTTTAGAAAGGTTTTGTGCAACAGAACATTTTACTGTCATGCCTTGTAACATGGCTTAGCTCATGTACCAACACCTGACGTGTTGCACAGACAGGGGTGCAGGGTAGAACTCTTCACAACATCAAACCCGCGCAGCTGACTAGCGAATGGGGCTCTTGGCCTCGGCCCACAGCAGGCTGCATTAAACCACATGTACCTGTCGAATGTGCATCGTTAACTGGTGCTGTGTCCCGCAGTTCTTCTCACACAGAGGGCAGATAAAGGTCGACGTCTCCTCTTTGGCTTCCTGTAGTTGGTACAAGAGTGATAGAGAAATATGAGAGGAGGGTGTGTGAAAACAAGTCATGTTGTACACAGAGCAGAGGGTAGCATGGTACAGGCAATGAGTCACGCTCACGTGTACAATCGCACATTGTGAGTTCCTCAGTACAAGCCACATTCTGCTGCTCCGTGCACTTTCCTCATCGGCTGCAACGGTGCCTCGCTCTGCCAGCGCATTCCTGGGACGCTCAGTGGTCAGTGTGGGACGTCGAGTCAGTGCGGGACGGTCAGTGTGGGATGGACGGTCAGTGTGGGACGTCGAGTCAGTGCGGGACGGTCAGTGTGGGATGGACGGTCAGTGCGGGACGGTCAGTGCGGGACGGTCAGTGTGGGACGGACGGTCAGTGCGGGATGGTCGGTGCGGGATGGTCAGTGTGGGACGGACGGTCAGTGCGGGACGGACGGTCAGTGTGGGACGGTCAGTGTGGGATGGTCAGTGTGGGACAGACGGTCAGTGTGGGATGGTCAGTGTGGGACGGACGGTCAGTGTGGGACGGTCAGTGTGGGACGGACGGTCAGTGCGGGATGGTCAATGTGGGACGGTCAGTGTGGGACAGTCAGTGTGGAACGGTCGGTGTGGGAACGGACGGTTAGTGTGGGATGGTCAGTGTGGGACGGTCAGTGTCGGAGGGTCAGTGTGGGATGGTCAGTGTGGGATGGTCAGTGTGGGACGGACGGTCAGTGTGGGACGGTCAGTGTGGGACGGATGGTCAGTGCGGGACGGTCAGTGTCGGAGGGTCAGCGTGGGATGGTCAGTGTGGGACGGACGGTCAGTGTGGGATGGTCAGTGTGGGACGGTCAGTGTCGGAGGGTCAGCGTGGGATGGTCAGTGTGGGACGGACGGTCAGTGTGGGATGGTCAGTGTGGGACGGTCAGTGTCGGAGGGTCAGTGTGGGATGGTCAGTGTGGGACGGACGGTCAGTGTGGGATGGTCAGTGTGGGACGGACGGTCAGTGTGGGATGGTCAGTGTGGGACGGATGGTCAGTGTGGGACGGTCAGTGTCGGAGGGTCAGTGTGGGATGGTCAGTGTGGGACGGACGGTCAGTGTGGGAAGGTCAGTGTGGGACGGATGGTCAGTGCGGGACGGTCAGTGTGGGACGGACGGTCAGTGTGGGACGGTCAGTGTGGGACGGACGGTCAGTGCGGGACGGTCAGTGTGGGACGGTCAGTGTGGGACAGACGGTCAGTGTGGGATGGTCAGTGTGGGATGGACGGTCAGTGCGGGACGGTCAGTGTGGGACGGTCAGTGTGGGACGGTCAGTGTGGGACGGTCAGTGTGGGATGGACGGTCAGTGTGGGATGGTCAGTGTGGGACTGTCAGTGTGGGATGGTCAGTGTGGGACGGTCAGTGCGGGACGGTCAGTGCGGGACGGTCAGTGTGGGACGGACGGTCAGTGTGGGACGGACGGTCAGTGTGGGACGGTCAGTGTCGGAGGGTCAGTGAGGGACGGTCAGTGTGGGACGGTCAGTGTGGGACGGTCAGTGTGGGACGGTCAGTATGGGACGGTCAGTTTCGGAGGGTCAGTGTGGGACGGTCAGTGTGGGACGGTCAGTGTGGGGCGGACGGTCAGTGTGGGTCGGTCAGTGCGGGACGGTTAGTGCGGGAAGGTCAGTGCGGGACGGTCAGTGTGGGACGGACGGTCAGTGTGGGACGGACGGTCAGTGTGGGTCGGTCAGTGTGGGACGGTCAGTGTGGGACGGACAGTCAGTGTGGGACAGTCAGTGTGGGACGGTCAGTGTGGGACGGACGGTCAGTGCGGGACGGTCAGTGTGGGACGGTCAGTGTGGGACGGACGGTCAGTGTGGGACGGTCAGTGCGGGACGGTCAGTGTGGGACGGTCAGTGTGGGACGGACGGTCAGTGCGGGACGGTCAGTGTGGGACGGTCAGTGTGGGACGGACGGTCAGTGCGGGACGGTCAGTGTGGGACGGTCAGTGTGGGACGGACGGTCAGTGTGGGACGGTCAATGTGGGATGGACGGTCAGTGCGGGACGGTCAGTGTGGGACGGTCAGTGTGGGATGGACGGTCAGTGCGGGACAGTCAGTGTGGGATGGACGGTCAGTGCGGGACGGTCAGTGTGGGACGGTCAGTGTGGGACGGTCAGTGTGGGATGGACGGTCAGTGTGGGATGGTCAGTGTGGGACTGTCAGTGTGGGATGGTCAGTGTGGGACGGTCAGTGCGGGACGGTCAGTGTGGGACGGACGGTCAGTGTGGGACGGTCAATGTGGGACGGTCAGTGTCGGAGGGTCAGTGAGGGACGGTCAGTGTGGGACGGTCAGTGTGGGACGGTCAGTATGGGACGGTCAGTGTCGGAGGGTCAGTGTGGGACGGTCAGTGTGGGACGGTCAGTGTGGGATGGACGGTCAGTGCGGGACGGTCAGTGTGGGACGGTCAGTGTGGGACGGACGGTCAGTGCGGGACGGTCAGTGTGGGACGGTCAGTGTGGGACGGACGGTCAGTGCGGGACGGTCAGTGTGGGACGGACGGTCAGTGCGGGACGGTCAGTGTGGGACGGTCAGTGTGGGACGGACGGTCAGTGTGGGTCGGTCAGTGTGGGACGGTCAGTGTGGGACGGACGGTCAGTGTGGGTCGGTCAGTGTGGGACGGACGGTCAGTGTGGGACGGTCAGTGTGGGTCGGTCAGTGTGGGATGGACGGTCAGTGTGGGACGGACGGTCAGTGTGGGTCGGTCAGTGTGGGACGGTCTGTGTAGGACGGTCAGTGTGGGACGGACTTTCAGTGTGGGACGGACTTTCAGTGTGGGACGGTCAGTGTGGGACGGACGGTCAGTGTGGGACGGTCAGTGCGGGTCGGTCAGTGTGGGACGGTCAGTGTAGGACGGACGGTCAGTGTGGGACGGTCAGTGTGGGACGGTCAGTGCGGGATGGTCTGTGTGGTACGGTCAGTGTGGGACGGTCAGTGTGGGACGGTCAGTGTGGGACGGTCAGTGTGGGACGGTCAGTGCGGGACGGTCAGTGCGGGACGGACGGTCAGTGTGGGACAGTCAGTGTAGGACGGTCAGTGTGGGACGGTCAGTGTGGGATGGACTTTCAGTGTGGGACGGACTTTCAGTGTGGGACGGTCAGTGTGGGACGGACGGTCAGAGTGGGACGGTCAGTGTGGGACGGACGGTCAGTGTGGGACGGTAAGTGTGGGATGGTCAGTGTGGGATGGACGGTCAGTGTGGGACGGACGGTCAGTGTGGGTCGGTCAGTGTGGGATGGACGGTCAGTGTGGGACGGACGGTCAGTGTGGGACGGTCAGTGTGGGACGGTCTGTGTGGTACGGTCAGTGTGGGACAGTCAGTGTGGGACGGTCAGTGTGGGACGGTCAGTGTAGGACGGACGGTCAGTGTGGGACGGTCAGTGTGGGACGGTCAGTGCGGGATGGTCTGTGTGGGACGGTCAGTGTGGGACGGTCAGTGTGGGACGGTCAGTGCGGGACGGTCAGTGCGGGACGGACGGTCAGTGTGGGACAGTCAGTGTAGGACGGTCAGTGTGGGACGGTCAGTGTGGGATGGACTTTCAGTGTGGGACGGACTTTCAGTGTGGGACGGTCAGTGTGGGACGGACGGTCAGAGTGGGACGGTCAGTGTGGGACGGACGGTCAGTGTGGGACGGTAAGTGTGGGATGGTCAGTGTGGGATGGACGGTCAGTGTGGGACGGACGGTCAGTGTGGGTCGGTCAGTGTGGGATGGACGGTCAGTGTGGGACGGACGGTCAGTGTGGGACGGTCAGTGTGGGACGGTCTGTGTGGTACGGTCAGTGTGGGACAGTCAGTGTGGGACGGTCAGTGCGGGACGGTCAGTGCGGGATGGTCTGTGTGGTACGGTCAGTGTGGGACAGTCAGTGTGGGACGGTCAGTGTGGGACGGTCAGTGCGGGACGGTCTGTGTGGGACGTTCAGTGTGGGACGGTCAGTGTGGGACGGTCAGTGTGGGACGGTCAGTGCGGGACGGACGGTCAGTGTGGGACAGTCAGTGTAGGACGGTCAGTGTGGGATGGACTTTCAGTGTGGGACGGACTTTCAGTGTGGGACGGTCAGAGTGGGACGGTCAGTGTGGGACGGACGGTCAGTGTGGGACGGTCGGTGTGGGTCGGTCAGTGTGGGTCGGTCAGTGTGGGTCGGTCAGTGTGGGACGGTCAGTGTGGGGCGGTCAGTGTGGGACGGTCAGTGCGGGTCGGTCAGTGCGGGGACGGTCAGTGCGGGACGGTCAGTGTGGGACGGTCAGTGTGGGACGGACGATCAGTGCGGGACGGTCAGCGTGGGACGGTCAGTGTGGGACGGTCAGTGTGGGACGGACGGTCAGTGCGGGTCGGTCAGTGTGGGACGGTCAGTATGGGACGGTCAGTGTGGGACGGACAGTCAGTGCGGGACGGACGGTCAGTGTGGGACGGTCAGTGTGGGACGGACGGTCAGTGCGGGTCGGTCAGTGTGGGACGGTCAGTGTGGCACGGTCAGTGTAGGACGGACAGTCAGTGCGGCACGGACGGTCAGTGTGGGACGGTCAGTGTGGGACGGACGGTCAGTGCGGGTCGGTCAGTGTGGGAAGGTCAGTGTGGGACGGTCAGTGTAGGACGGACAGTCAGTGTGGGACGGACGGTCAGCGTGGGACGGACGGTCAGTGCGGAATGTACGGTCACTGCGGGATGGTCAGTGTGGGACGGTCAGTGCGGGACGGACGGTCAGTGCGGGATGGTCAGTGTGGGACGGTCAGTGCAGGACGGACGGTCAGTGCGGGACGGTCAGTGTAGGACGGACGATCAGTGTGGGACGGTCAGTGTGGGATGGTCAGTGCGGGACGGACGGTCAGCGTGGGACGGGCGGTCAGCATGGGATGGTCAGTGTGGGACAGACGGTCAACGTGGGACGGACGGTCAGCGTGGGACGGACGGTCAGTGTGGGATGCTCAGTGTGGGACGGACGTTCAGTGTGGGACGGTCAGTGCGGGTCGGTCAGTGTGGGACGGTCAGTGTGGGACGGTCAGTGCGGGTCGGTCAGTGCGGGTCGGTCAGTGTGGGATGGTCAGTGTGGGACGGTCAGTGTGGGACGGACGGTCAGTGTGGGACTGTCAGCGTGGGACGGACGGTCAGTGTGGGACTGTCAGTGTGGGACGGACGGTCAGTGTTGGACGGACGGTCAGTGTGGGACGGTCAGTGTGGGACGGACGGTCAGTGTGGGACGGACGGTCAGTGTGGGACTGTCAGCGTGGGACGGACGGTCAGTGTGGGACTGTCAGTGTGGGACGGACGGTCAGTGTTGGACGGACGGTCAGTGTGGGACGGTCAGTGTGGGACGGACGGTCAGTGCGGGATGGTCAGTGCGGGATGATCAGTGCGGGACGGTCAGTGCTGGACGGTCAGTGTGGGATGGACGGTCAGTGTGGGACGGTCAGTGCGGGACGGTCAGTGTGGACAGGCGGTGTGGGATGGACCGTCAGTGCGGGACGGTCAGTGTGGGACAGTCAGTGAGGGACGGTCAGTGCGGGACGGACGGTCAGTGTGGGACGGTCAGTGCGGGACGGACGGTCAGTATGGGACAGTCAGTGCGGGACGGTCAGTGTGGGACGGTCAGTGCGGGACGGTCAGTATGGGACAGTCAGTGCGGGACGGTCAGTGTGGACGGTCAGTGCGGGACGGTCAGTGTGGACGGTCGGTGTGGGATGGACCGTCAGTGCGGGACGGTCAGTGTGGGGCGGTCAGTGCGGGGCGGTCAGTGCGGGACGGTCAGTGTGGGTTGGTCAGTGCGGGACGGTCAGTGTGGACAGTCAGTGTGGGTTGGACCGTCAGTGCGGGACGGTCAGTGTGGGACGGTCAGTGCGGGACGGTCAGTGTGGGACAGTCAGTGTGGAACGGTCAGTGTGGACGGTCAGTGTGGGACGGTCAGTGCGGGACGGTCAGTGCGGGACGGACGGTCAGTGTGGGACGGTCAGTGCGGGGCGGTCAGTATGGGACAGTCAGTGCGGGACGGTCAGTGCGGGACGGTCAGTGTGGGACGGTCAGTGCGGGACGGTCAGTGCGGGACGGACGGTCAGTGCGGGATGGTCAGTGCGGGACGGTCAGTGCGGGACAGTCAGTGCGGGAGGGTCAGTGCGGGACGGTCAGTGCGGGACGGTCAGTGTGGACGGTCGGTGTGGGATGGACCGTCAGTGCGGGACAGTCAGTGTGGGACAGTCAGTGTGGGACGGTCAGTGTGGGACGGTCAGTGTGGGACGGTCAGTGTGGACGGTCGGTGTGGACCGTCAGTGTGGGACAGTCAGTGTGGGACAGTCAGTGTGGGACAGTCAGTGTGGGACAGTCAGTGTGGGACGGTCAGTGTGGACGGTCGGTGTGGGATGGACCGTCAGTACGGGACGGTCTGTGTGGGACGGTCAGTGCGGGACGGTCAGTATGGGACAGTCAGTGTGGAACGGTCAGTGTGGGACGGTCAGTCTGTGTGGGGCAGACGGGCTGACATTCAGTGCGGGACGGTCAGTGCGGGACGGACGGTCAGTGCGGGACGGTCAGTGCGGGACAGTCAGTGTGGGACAGTCAGTGTGGGACAGTCAGTGTGGGACGGTCAGTGTGGACGGTCGGTGTGGGATGGACCGTCAGTACGGGACGGTCTGTGTGGGACGGTCAGTGCGGGACGGTCAGTATGGGACAGTCAGTGTGGAACGGTCAGTGTGGGACGGTCAGTCTGTGTGGGGCAGACGGGCTGACATTCAGTGCGGGACGGTCAGTGCGGGACGGACGGTCAGTGCGGGACGGTCAGTGCGGGACGGTCAGTATGGGACAGTCAGTGTGGGACGGTCAGTGCGGGACGGTCAGTGCGGGACGGTCAGTGTGGACGGTCGGTGTGGGATGGACCGTCAGTGTGGGACGGTCAGTGTGGGACGGTCAGTGCGGGACGGTCAGTATGGGACAGTCAGTGTGGAACGGTCAGTGTGGGATGGTCAGCGTGGGATGGTCAGTCTGTGTGGGGCAGACGGGCTGACAGTCAGTGCGGGACGGTCAGTGTGGGACGGTCAGTGCGGGACGGTCAGTGCGGGACGGTCAGTGCGGGACGGTCAGTGCGGGACGGTCAGTGCGGGACGGTCAGTGTGGGACGGTCAGTGCGGGACGGTCAGAATGGGACAGTCAGTGTGGAACGGTCAGTGTGGGACGGTCAGTGTGGGACGGTCAGCGTGGGATGGTCAGTCTGTGTGGGGCAGACGAGCTGACAGTCAGTGCGGGACGGTCAATGCGGGACGGTCAGTATGGGACGGTCAGTGCGGGGCGGTCAGTGTGGGACGGTCAGTGCGGGGCGGTCAGTGCGGGACGGTCAGTGTGGGACGGTCAGCGTGGGATGGTCAGCGTGGGATGGTCAGTCTGTGTGGGGCAGACGGGCTGACAGTCAGTGTGGGACGGTCAGTGTGGGACGGTCAGCGTGGGACGGTCAGCGTGGGATGGTCAGTCTGTGTGGGGCAGACGGGCTGACAGTCAGTGTGGGACGGTCAGTGTGGGACGGTCAGCGTGGGACGGTCAGCGTGGAATGGTCAGTCTGTGTGGGGCAGACGGGCTGACAGTCAGTGCGGGACGGTCAGTGTGGGACGGTCAGCGTGGGATGGTCAGTCTGTGTGGGGCAGACGGGCTGACAGTCAGTGCGGGACGGTCAGTGTGGGACTTGGGAGTTGGCGACGAGGAGCGGTCGAGAACAAGGGCCGCTTTTTTGCCATGGTCATTTGCTGTCCAACCAGCAGCAAACGTAAACTGTTTCTATCAACCCCTTGCCGTTCCTAACACCAAGCAAGACTTTCCTGAAACACATTGGGTGCGGCTTAGAAATATCGAACCATACGGCACAGGAGAAGGCCACTCGGCACATCGTGTCTGTGCCGACTGTGAAAGGCGATTCAATCGCATTTCAGGGAAGTTTGAAAGGGCTCTCTCGTACTGTGCTCCTATGTAAATTAATATATGCAAATGCATCCGTGTGTATATATATATATATGTGTGTGAATGTCTGTCTGTAGATCTGTGTGTGAATATTCTGTGTTTTAAAATGGCTCGAGTCTTTTTACATCGGTGGTATAGCTACATGATGATCTTTGATATAGAAGGTACAGTCCGCATTTGAATTATTGTGATGCCCCTCCTGGCCAAATAACCCACCAGCACTCACTGTCCACGCAGGAATAATGGCCACTTGGGCAAGGTACTGAAGGAGCGAGGCGACACGTGGAGCTGGAACTCCAACGGGAGTTAACCGTTCGGGAGAACAAGGTTGGGAAAAGAAATGAAAACGGTGGGAGAACATTGGAGAAGGAAAGAGACGGGACGCAGCTCGCGGAGGCAATCAGGAAAAGGTGCTCGGAATGGCCTGGATCCCAATCTAAAAGCACCCCAGACACGCCGCTGACCTTGCTCAACATTACACAACATTCTAAACAGCCTTAGCTGCCAAATGTTTCCGGATTTACCTCCCTAAACCTCTCCACCTCTCCTTTCTCCTTTAAAGCAATTGATCCAGCTCTTGGTCACCTGTCCCTAATACCCCCTCGTGTAGCTCAGTGTCTGATAACGCCTTGGGATGGTTTACATAAAGGCACTACATAAATACAAGTTGTTGTTGTACAGAGCACGGGGTGTCACAGCGCACAACAGAACCCAGGGTGAAGCAAAGCGGGAAGGGGATTTTTGAGGTATTGCTATATTTCAGGCGGTGCGTGCGCTGGGCAGCGGAGAAACCGGGGTCAATTGTGCTGAAGTGGAGCTCGGCCATGGGGAGCATCACCACTACCCTGTCGCAAGCTGCTGTTTCCCAATGCCAGGTGGAGCAGCCAGCCAGACGACTGTGGGCTTGGGACTGTGCCAGTGGGCTGACGAGTCAGTCAAGATCCGAGCTGTAGTGTTTACCCCCACCCGGCGTGTCAGAACCTCTGCCACCGAGTTAAAAATACCTTGCTGACCAAGCCCAGGAGAGAGGATGGGAGGGAACTTTCCTGCAGCGAGGTTGGAGTAATGCTTTGTGTGGCATCTCCCTGCCTACAACCCACTGCCTCTCTGCTGGGCTCAGTTAGACTTTATTCTGCGTTTCCCTGGTCTCCAGGAACCAAAATACCGAGTGAAGTATTCCGTGTCCGAGGATTACAGACGCCTGCACTCTGGGACATGTGCCTTTCAGTTTAACAATGTGATTTGAGGTGGGATTCTGGGATTTTTCCCTCTCTCTCTCTCTCTCTGTTTAACCTTGGATTGAAGATCAGAGCTACCTGCCCCGCTGAATATTGACTCCACGGTTGATCATTAACCAGCCGCAGCACTGACTCCCATACCAGAACACGGCACGGTGCAGGGGACAGGTCAGCCAAACAAGGGAACAACTCCACACTCCACTGCAGGCAAACGTGCAAATGTTCATCAGCCCACAACAGCTGCTGCTTCAAGCTTTCACCGCCCTGCAGCCGGAGCAGGACTTTCAAAAAACCCCTTATCTAAAAGCAAATGCTTGGTGAAAAATGTATTTTCAGCATCTTGCTTTTTTAAAACGAGAAATTCTCCATTTCTAAGCACATTTGACCGGGGCCAAAAGGCCCGATACATTTTCATCATATGGCTCATTGCATTTACAGCTCAGTCAGCTACTTTCCATCATGTCTGGAGCTGATTATTTCACAGCCCGTTGCTCAATCAGTCCGGAGCTCAATTATACCGAAGTACTGATGCTCCAGTCAGTTCTGCCCTGCCCTGCAGCACAGCCTCGACATAACCAGTCCCACCGTTTCCCCCAGTTACATCCCACTGTCTGAACCTTTGCATTGAGATTGTGTGCAGTTTGCTCATTCTCCTTCTCCTAGATGAGACGTTAAACCGAGGCCCCGTCTGCTCTCTCAGGTGGATGTAAAAGATCCCAGGGCACTATTTTGAAGAAGAGCAGGGGAGTTCTCCCCGGTGTCCTGGGGCCAATATTTATTCCACAATCAACATCACTAAAACAGATTATCTGGTCATTATCACATTGCTGTGTGTGGGAGCTTGCTGTGCACACATTGGTCGCTGCGTTTCCCACATTACAACAGTGACTGCACTCCAAAAGTACTTAATTGGCTGTAAAGCGCTTTGGGACGTCCGGTGGTTGTGAAAGGCGCTATATAAACGCAAGTCTGTCTTTCCTGAAGGTGCCAACTCTTTGTTGGGGGGTTGGGCTCCTTTGGCACATTAGCGAGTGAATAACCTTCGAACCTGGGCAGAGGTCAGCGAGTAACCTTCGAACCTGGGCAGAGGTCAGCGAGTAACCTTCGAACCTGGACAGAGGTCAGCGAGTAACCTTCGAACCTGGGCAGAGGTCAGCGAGTAACCTTCGAACCTGGGCAGAGGTCAGCGAGTGAATAACCTTCGAGCCTGGGCAGAGGTCAGCGAGTAACCTTCGAACCTGGGCAGAGGTCAGCGAGTGAATAACCTTCGAGCCTGGGCAGAGGTCAGCGAGTAACCTTCGAACCTGGGCAGAGGTCAGCGAGTGAATAACCTTTGAGCCTGGGCAGAGGTCAGCGAGTAACCTTCGAACCTGGGCAGAGGTCAGCGAGTAACCTTCAAACCTGGGCAGAGGTCAGCGAGTGAATAACCTTTGAGCCTGGGCAGAGGTCAGTGAGTAACCTTCGAACCTGGGCAGAGGTCAGCGAGTAACCTTCGAACCTGGGCAGAGGTCAGCGAGTGAATAACCTTTGAGCCTGGGCAGAGGTCAGCGAGTAACCCTCGAACCTGGACAGAAGTCAGCGAGTAACCTTCGAACCTGGGCAGAGGTCAGCGAGTATTTGACCGCCTGGGAGACGGAAGGGAGGATCCCTCATTACCTGATGGTCACACCATGGAGGGGTGGGGGGGGGGCAGGAACCCTGGCCGCCTCTGACCCTCCCGAAGCAGGCTAGACTCAGGCCACCCTCCTGCCGCGGGTCAGACCAGCGAACGCGACCTTGCCCCCTCCTCTCCCTCCGCACCCTCGCGGCTCAGGGTCACATGGGCCGTTTTCATTATACATTTCGTCATTTTTGTTGCCTCCATGGAATGAGTTACGCTTCAGTGGTTAAAGGGGCTTTTAAAGAAAGTGATTATGCAGAGATTTATAAATTCACCAAGACAAAAGCTCCAGGTTTAGCTCAGGGCACGAGTGTGGTTAGGGGTATGGGGTGGGGGGACGCGGTGAGGGGGGCAGGAGGCCCATTGAAGCTCTTCCCGGCCTACAAGGAAACCGCGGAAAACATCCTCCTCCTCCTCGGCCTGTTTCCTGCGGCGATCCCGGCAACCTTCGCCGGTCAACCTACCGGCGGCAAAACCTGCTCACAAGCTGACCAAGGCGTGCCAGTTACAATGGTGGCTGTGGGAGGCAGTGCGAAGACACAGAGTGCCACACGGCACGGATTGTGAACCCGCTACAGAAGATATGCCTGGGCCCCAGGCTCTGGAACTCCCTCCCTAAACCTCTCCGCCTCTCCGCCTCTCTCTCCTCCTTCAATACGCTCCTTAAAACCTCCCTCTTTGACCAAACTTTTGGTCACCGGCCCTAATATCTCCTTACGTGGCTCAATGTCACATTTTGTTTGATAATCACTCCGCTGAAAGGCCTTCGATGGTAAAGGCACGATATAAATACAAGTTTTTGTGTATTAAAGTCACACAATGCCATTTGCGAAATGACCGGTGTATTTTATTGGGTTACCTCAGCCCATGCTCATTAAACAGGAGGGGCTTCCTGTACCCCTCCCCCCAGAGTGACGGAGGGGCTTCCTGTACCCCTCCCCCCAGAGTGACAGAGGGGCTTCCTGTACCCCTCCCCCCAGAGTGACAGAGGGGCTTCCTGTACACACCCAGAGTGACAGAGGGGCTTCCTGTACACACCCAGAGTGACAGAGGGGCTTCCTGTACACACCTAGAGTGACGGAGGGGCTTCCTGTACACACCCAGAGTGACAGAGGGGCTTCCTGTACACACCCAGAGTGACAGAGGGGCTTCCTGTACACACCTAGAGTGACGGAGGGGCTTCCTGTACACACCCAGAGTGACGGAGGGGCTTCCTGTACCCCTCCCCCCAGAGTGACAGAGGGGCTTCCTGTACCCCTCCCCCCAGAGTGACGGAGGGGCTTCCTGTACACACCCAGAGTGACGGAGGGGCTTCCTGTACACACCCAGAGTGACAGAGGGGCTTCCTGTACACACCCAGAGTGACAGAGGAGCTTCCTGTACACACCCAGAGTGATGGAGGGGCTTCCGCTATTGCGAGGCCTAATGGCGATGTGACAGCTCTCTCGTGTACTGCGAGGCCAAGGACAGTGAGCCAGCTCAGCCTGGGGAGACACGTGGCCTTGCGAGGGGAAACTCACCAATCAGGAAACAGACACCACTCTGACCGCATTTATTATTTCTGTTGTTCTCGAGGAACAGCACCTAAGTCCAAGGCACTTCACAGGAGCGTTATCAAATAAAATGTGACTCTGAGCCACATAAGGAGATATTGGGGTAGGTGACCAAAAGGTTGGTCAAAGAGGCAGGTTTCAAGGAGTATCTTAAAAGAGCAGAGAGAGGCGGAGAGGTTTAGGGAGGGAGTCCCAGAGCTTGGGGCCCAGGCAACAGAAGGCACGGCCACCAATGTTGGAGCGATTATAATCAGGGATGGTCAGGAGGGCAGAATTAGAGGCGCGCAGACATCTCGGAGGGGGTTTGTGATGGGGCTGGAGGAGATTACAGAGATAGGGAAGGGTGACGGGGCTGGAGGGGGTTACAGAGATAGGGAAGGGTGTAGGGACTGGAGGGGGTTACAGAGATAGGGAGGGGTGTAGTGACTGGAGGAGGTTAGAGAGATAGGGAGGGGTGTAGGGACTGGAGGGGGTTACAGAGATAGGGAGGGGTGTAGGGACTGGAGGGGGTTACAGAGATAGGGAGGGGTGTAGGGACTGGAGGAGGTTACAGAGATAGGGAGGGGTGTAGGGACTGGAGGGGGTTAGAGAGATAGGGAGGAGTGTAGGGACTGGAGGGGGGTTAGAGAGATAGGGAGGGGTGTAGGGACTGGAGGGGGTTACAGAGATAGGGAGGGGTGTAGGGACTGGAGGAGGTTACAGAGATAGGGAGGGGTGTAGGGACTGGAGGGGGTTACAGAGATAGGGAGGAGTGTAGGGACTGGAGGGGGTTACAGAGATAGGGAGGGGTGTAGGTACTGGAGGGGGGGTTACAGAGATAGGGAGGGGTGTAGGGACTGGAGGGGGTTACAGAGATAGGGAGGGGTGTAGGGACTGGAGGGGGGTTACAGAGATAGGGAGGGGTGTAGGGACTGGAGGGGGGTTACAGAGATAGGGAGGGGTGTAGGGACTGGAGGGGGGTTACAGAGATAGGGAGGGGTGTAGGTACTGGAGGGGGGGTTACAGAGATAGGGAGGGGTGTAGGGACTGGAGGGGGTTACAGAGATAGGGAGGGGTGTAGGGACTGGAGGGGGTTACAGAGATAGGGAGGGGTGTAGGTACTGGAGGGGGGGTTACAGAGATAGGGAGGGGTGTGGGGACTGGAGGGGGTTACAGAGATAGGGAGGGGTGTAGGGACTGGAGGGGGTTACAGAGATAGGGAGGGGTGTAGGGACTGGAGGGGGTTACAGAGATAGGGAGGGGTGTAGGGACTGGAGGGGGTTACAGAGATAGGGAGGGGTGTAGGGACTGGAGGGGGTTACAGAGATAGTGATGATCCAGTTACTGATTATTGAGGACGGTTCTGTGGTGAATTGAATGAGGCGAGGTTTGATTACAATGGACACACTCTGGATTCCTGTCTGTGGGAATAAAGCTGCACGACGATTCGTATCTGGCCCTGTCTGATTAAAGTGTTTCAGGCTGCAGATAGATTAAAGGCACATCTGACATTTGCCTCTGATCGCAATGAGGAAACAATTGTTGGTCCGCTGGGTAACCCTGCTGTATAATCAGACACCGCTCTACAGGCACAGTCCTGAATGCAAGGAGCTCACACCACTTCGAGCATCTTGCAACAGTGAGTATTTTATTTACACACACAATCACACATTCAGACACACTCACACAGACACACACTCACACACGTAGACACACTCACACGCAGACACACACGCAGACACACATACAGGCACACATACTCACACACAGACACGCACACACTCGCAGACACACACTCTCACACAGACACGCACACACTCACATGTGTCAATGAATGATAAAACTGACACATGGCTGAAATCTCGGTTTGAGCTCGGGCTGTAAGCCCTTCTGCAAACACCATCCGCTGGAGCACATTTCATCACATACCCAGTCCGACGGATTCCGAGCCGAGGACCGAGTTTGCAATCTTATGGTTAATGGGTGGCAGGGAATTTATTGGGATGAACTCCACGGTATTGATGTCAGGGTTCTCCCGTCAAGGACCGAGTTGTGCTATAATCAACGGTCAGGGTTTTCGGACTTTTTATGCTCACGGGCTGCGAGCCAGAGAGATACTGCCCCTGACACACCGATACAATCCGTGCCCCGTCGATTTCTCTATCGCAGGCGACCAATACCAACAAACCTTGGCTGGGGATTGGGTTCGGAGGGATGGACTGAGGGGTTGCCTGTGGACCCAGATATTGGTCTGATGTGTGGGTTACCAATTGTGTAGAGGGGTTGTGATTAACCACGTGGAGCAGAGAGATAACGACAAAACCATTATTCTGACAAGAAAGAAAGACTTGCATTTCTATAGCGCCTTTCACGACCTCAGGACGTCCCAAAACGCTTTACAGCCAATGAAGTACTGTTGGAGTGTAGTCACTGTTGTAACGTGGGAAACGTGGCAGCCAATTTGCGCACAGCAAGCTCCCACACACAGTAATGTGATAATGACCAGATAATCTGTTTCAGTGATGTTGGTTGAGGGATAAATATTGGCCCCAGGACACCGGGGAGAACTCCCCTGCTCTTCTTCAAAATAGTGCCCTGGGATCTTTTACATCCACCTGAGAGAGCAGACGGGGACTCGGTTTAACATCTCATCCAAAAGACAGCACCTACGACAGTGCGGCGCTCCCTCAGTACTGCCCCTCTGACAGTGCAGCGCTCCCTCAGTACTGCCCCTCTGACAGTGCGGCACTTCCTCAGTACTTCCCCTCCGACAGTGCGGCGCTCCCTCAGTACTGCCCCTCCGACAGTGCAGCACTCCCTCAGTACTGCCCCTCCGACAGTGCAGCACTCCCTCAGTACTGCCCCTCCGACAGTGCAGCGCTCCCTCAGTACTGCCCCTCCGACAGTGCAGCGCTCCCTCAGTACTGCCCCTCTGACAGTGCGGCGCTCCCTCAGTACTGCCCCTCTGACAGTGCAGCACTCCCTCAGTACTGCCCCTCCGACAGTGCGGCGCTCCCTCAGTACTGCCCCTCCGACAGTGCTGCACTCCCTCAGTACTGCCCCTCCGACAGTGCGGCGCTCCCTCAGTACTGCCCCTCCGACAGTGCAGCGCTCCCTCAGTACTGCCCCTCCGACAGTGCGGCGCTCCCTCAGTACTGCCCCTCTGACAGTTCAGTACTGCTCCTCTGACAGTGCAGCACTCCCTCAGTACTGCCCCTCCGACAGTGCAGCACTCCCTCAGTACTGCCCCTCTGACAGTGCGGCGCTCCCTCAGTACTGCCCCTCCGACAGTGCGGCGCTCCCTCAGTACTGCCCCTCTGACAGTGCAGCACTCCCTCAGTACTGCCCCTCTGACAGTGCGGCACTCCCTCAGTACTGCACTGGGAGTGTCAGCCTGGATTTCTGTGCTCGAGTCCCTGGAGTGGGACTTGAACCCACGACCTTGTGACGGAGAGCCGAGTGTGCTGGTCACTGAGCCACGGCTGATGAGGGGGAAGTGTATGTCTGGTTGATCAATCCCTGGGGGGCTGAGTGAAGGGTTAAGGAGGGTCTGTGCAAGCACGGTGTTGCAGTGCCGGGAGCCTCCTGGGGAGCTGCCTTTCACTCAGTGCCTACCTGCTTCACCTTCGCGTTTCGAGTCGAAGACAACGACTTCAAGGGACTTTTGTTATTGGGCGTGTCGCCCGCCTCTCCACTGAGGCTTCCCACGTTCATCACCGTCGACATCATGGACTTTACTGACGACAAGTCATCATTCTCGGGATGGTTGGGCAGGATCAGCGCCGTCCCCTTGGTGTTGGTGATCACCTCGGTCTCTCCCTCTGCTGGGACACAACACACTTTGCTCAACAATGCCCCCCGCACATTTCACCACACACTGGAATGGACAACAGAAACATCTGCACGCCTGACACGGCATGCCCGGCACACAGCGGGTATGGGCACAGGCTGTCAGGACGTGACCACCTTTCCCCACACACCAAGCCCAGTCACAGACAGGAGCCAAAAGGGGGCAGAGGTCAGGGGGCAGAGGGCAGGGGGCAGGTCAAACCCAATGGCTGGACGGTAAGTATCAGAGCCAGAGGCAGCTGTGTACAAGGTTAGACTGACACACCTGGGTTTGAAACCCAGAGCATCCTCAGTACATGCATAGTGACATTGTTTGTGCCATGTTTATTTACACTGTACAGAGAAAGTTACAGTTGTACAATGATCGGTTCTGTCCTTCCAAACACCAGTGGTGTGTGCGTAGAACATTTCGATCTGTTCCAGGACAATGTGGTGTGACAGTCCGTCACACTGGGGCTCGCAATGCGAGCAATGGAGCGGTGATAAATTGATAGCGTTGCACAAGAATCGTTTTAGCAGGAGTGTATTTGCACCAATGTGTTAATTAACCCGAGTGTCGACACTGCAAGTCCGATTTGAAATGAGACCAGTTTTGTGCATTTACTGAAGGTGTGTAAGGCTGTTTGTCGATTATATCGGGCGCCGTACAATATCGAGTGGAAAACTTCTTTAACTCGTCCTTTAAATGGGCAACGAGAGACAGCCATCAAAATATTAAACGTACGGTTTAATATAAAATATTAAACGATAAAGAAAGGCCTGTCCTCTGTGCAAGCTGTCCGAATCCAGTCACGAGGATCAAGCGATTTTCAAGCTCAAAGCTCCAATGGAGGGGCAGCAGGAAGGTTAAAATGTTTTCAAGCATCATCGGGAGATTATTTCCTCACTATCCTTGTGGTGCTGTGCGTTTACAAAGTGGGGTCTACACTAATCTTCGCCTCAAATGGCATTTTATTCGGTGTTGAGAAAATGACATTTCTCACCATCAAATATATTTGTACAAAGCTTTGTGCCGACTTCTGACTGGGGGTGCTGGGGAAGAAATGGCCTCAATATACCACACTAAAAGTGAGGTTTCCTTCAGTTAAAGGAACATTTAGGGCTAGAAATTCGTTAGCGCCATGGTCGGGGCGCTAAGTTTGTTAGCGCCATGGTTGGGGTGCTAAATTCATTAGTGCCATGGTCGGGGCGCTAATCATTCTCTCCTCCAGCGATACTCAGCTTTAGCGCTCCAAGAGGGACGTGGAACAATGAATCAAGCGCTAACCACTTCTCTGAGGGCACTAAAGTCCAAGAGCGTTGTAACGGGATCAGAGGCGACTTTCCTCGCTGAAAGAGAAGGGCCGATGATGCTGCATGAGCCAGTTGTCGGCAGTTCTGCGTTGCCAGGCGACCTGGGCGACTGCCATTCCAGCCCCAAAAACTCTCGCACCAGCGAAACAGGAAAAACTCTACGCAGGCACCAGACGGGTACGAATAATTAATGGTCGCGCTGGCTGAAAACCATTGCCTTTAATGAGGGCTCCACGGGCGGCTGGCGGAGGTCACAGCGCCTCCTCTCGCTGCCATTGTTCACGCCCGCTGATACAACAGGGGGCGGGGGGCAATTTCACATCCGGGGCGCTAACTTTGTGGGGTCACGATCTGCGATGCGCTTGAGGCTCGGGCGGTGGGAGTTAACGGCAGCGTTAAACGTCACTGCATTCACCGTGTTCGGGCGCTGACCCTTTAGCGCCCCATTAGCACCCCTCACCAGGCGTTAACGGGAGGCGCTAACCCATCGAATTTTTCCCCAAAGACTTTCGAAGTCTCTCATAAAATAAAATACAAAATCAGGAAATGCGGGAAATACTCAGCGGGTCGGGCAGCGTCTGTGGAGAGTGAAACACAGTTAAGGTTTCCGGTCGATATCTCTGTGTCTCGCTCCACAGACGCTGTCCAACCTGCTGAATACTCCCAGCATTCTCTGTCCATATTCCAGGTTCCCAGCATCCTCAGCGTTCCGCTTTGGCCTTGGTCCCAATTCTCTCCCGTTCATTAGTGGCCCCGCCTCTCTGGAGCACGTTGGTTCCTGTTCGGACCTGGCCAACGGCCACCGACACGTTTCAAGTGCCTTGCCTGTTCTTCACACCTGAGCCTGACGCGTGAGTGACAGCCGGCTATTGGACTGTAGTGGGCATCACAGGCAGACTTGACACTGTCCTTCCGTGTCAACACACCCTTACTGTCCAGCACAGGTTACTGGATTGTGAGTGGGAATGGGACCCTCAGCTCATTCCCTTACCCTTCGTCCAAAAACTTGCAGCAGCTATATAAGAACATGAGAATTATGAGCAGGAGTCGGCCATTCGGCCCCTCGAGCCTGCTCCACCATTCAATAAGATCACGGCTGACCTTCGACCTCAACTCCACTTTCCCACCCGATCCCCATATCCCTCGATTCCCCGAGAGTCCAAAAATCTATCGATCTCAGCCTTGAATATACTCAACGACTCAGCATCCACAGCCCTCTGGGGCAGAGAATTCCAAAGATTCACCCCCCTCTGAGTGAAGAAATTCCTCCTCATCTCAGTCCTAAATGGCCGACCCCTTATCCTGACACTGTGACCCCTGGTTCTACATTCTCAGATGCAGCTGAGATCCAGCCAACAGATGGAGTGTCCTATCTATCATCCCCCGCTCGGAGTGGGTCAGTGCCACGTTGCCCCCCCCGCACATCCCCCATCCCCCATCCCTCACCCCCCTGTACCACACCCCCCATCCCCCATCCCCTTGTACCCCACCCCCCCATACCCCACCTCCCCCCCGTACCACCCCCACCCCCGTATCCCACCTCCCCGCATCCCTTCCCCCCTCCCCTGCATGACCCCCTCTCCCACACACCTTAACCCCCCCCGCACCCATCCCTCCCTCCTCCCCCCACACCCATCCCTCCCTCCCCGCCCCACACCCATCCGTCCCTCCCCCCCCCCACACCCATCCGTCCCTCCTCCCTCCCACACCCATCCCTCCCTCCTCCCCCTCACATCCATCACTCCCTCCCCCCCACACCCATCCCTCCCTCCCCCCCCCCACACCCGTCCCTCCCTCCCTCCCCCCCCCCACACCCATCCCTCCCTCCCCGCCCCACACCCATCCGTCCCTCCCCCCTCCCACACCCATCCCTCCCTCCTCCCCCTCACACCCATCACTCCCTCCCCCCCACACCCATCCCTCCCTCCCTCCCCCCCCCACACCCATCCCTCCCTCCCCGCCCCACACCCATCCGTCCCTCCCCCCCCTACACCCATCCGTCCCTCCTCCCTCCCACACCCATCCCTCCCTCCTCCCCCTCACACCCATCCCTCCCTCCCCGCCCCACACCCATCCCTCCCTCCCCCTCCCCACACCCATCCCTCCCTCCCCCTCCCCACACCCATCCCTCCCTACCCCCCCACACCCATCCCTCCCTCCCCACCCCACACCCATCCCTCCCTCCCCCCCCACACCCATCCCTCCCTCCCCACCCCACACCCATCCCTCCCTCCCCACCCCACACCCATCCCTCCCTCCCCACCCCACACCCATCCCTCCCTCCCCCCCCACACCCATCCCTCCTTCCCCAACAACACCCATCGCTCCCTCCCCCCCCCAACACCCATCGCTCCTTCCCCCCCCACACCCATCGCTCCTTCCCCCCCCACACCCATCGCTCCTTCCCCCCCCACACCCATCGCTCCCTCCCCCCCCCACACCCATCCCTCCCTCCCCCCCCACACCCATCACTCCCTCCCCCCCCCACACCCATCCTTCCCTCCCCACCCCCACACCCATCCCTCCCTCCCACCCCCACACCCATCCCTCTCTCCCTCCCACACACCCATCCCTCCCTCCCCCCACACCCATCGCTCCCTCCCCCCCCCCCACCCATCCCTCCCTCCCCCCCCCCCCCACACATCCCTCCCTCCCCCCCCCCCCCACACCCATCCCTCCCCCCCCCACACACCCACCCCACCTCCCCCTGCGGCTGCTACAGGGGGGTAGGGCCAATATTGATGGATCTCAGACCCAAGAGGGTTACAGCCAGTTTAGGAAGTGGTCCAACACAATGTTCCCCCCCCACCCCCCCAAGCATGGCGCGCTCCGATCGGGAGCCCCCTCCCCCGGCACACTCCGATCGGGAGCCCCCTCCCCCGGCACACTCCGATCGGGAGCCCCCTCCCCCGGCACACTCCGATCGGGAGCCCCCCCCCCGGCACACTCCGATCAGGAGCCCCCCCTCCCCGGCACACTCCGATCGGGAGCCCCCCCCCCCGGCACACTCCGATCGGGAGCCCCCCCCCCCCGGCACACTCCGATCAGGAGCCCCCCCCCCCCGGCACACTCCGATCAGGAGCCCCCCCCCCCCCGGCACACTCCGATCGGGAGCCCCCCCCCGGCACACTCCGATCAGGAGCCCCCCCCCCCCCCCCCGGCACACTCCGATCAGGAGCCCCCCCCCCCCCCCCGGCACACTCCGATCAGGAGCCCCCCCTCCCCCCGGCACACTCCGATCGGGAGCCCCCCCCTGGCACACTCCGATCAGGAGCCCCCCCTCCCCCAGCCACTTTTCTGTCGCCGCTGCAGAAGATGCGGTGTAAATTTAAAGGACCCCCACACGAAGAACAAGGGGAGGGGGCTTCAGTCCAACGCTCTTTGTTCAGGGACAAGAAAATAAATCCCCAACTGTCTGGAGTCACAAATTACCTCCATTTTCCTTGTGGGTTTTAGACTCGATAGCAACATCATCTTCCTTCTGGTCCACGCTCCCACTGGCCGACGACGTCAGTTTAGTGCGAGATGTCAGTCCCGCGTCAACCTTCTCTTCAGACCCATTGTCCACCACTGCAAGAGCAAGACGGAAAATGCAGAGTAAGGGCTTGACTGGATAAACAGTGAGCGGACAGAGTCAGCACGCAAACTATAACCGAGGCAATGTCGTGGTGACGTGGCAACATGGGCTGGTCACAGGCTCCTGGAGCACATGTTCACCCAGCAGTTAAATGGTGAAGGACTGTTGAGCTCGGGATATCACGCCTGGCTCTCCCAATATAGCTGCATGTGTAGCAGGTCTTCCCAAAGTGCAAACTGATCCAGCCTCCTGCACAGATCCTGACTGCACAGTCCTTTAACTGCCTGACACGATGAGCTATTGATCAAAAAGGGTTATTTTCTCTCCTCATGAGGCCACCAAATCTTGGACATCCCTTTGACAGAGAGCCATAGCTCAATCAGAAGCTTACATCGTGGGTCTCAACATCCGTGCCTTTGTTACCTCCAAACTCGACTATTCCAACGCACTCCTGGCCGGCCTCCCACATTCTACCCGACGTAAACCAGAGGTGATCCAAAACTCGGCTGCCTGTGTCCTAACTCGGACCGAGTCCCACTCACCCATCAACCCCTGTGCTCACTGCCCCATGTCCTAACTCGCACCAAGTCCCGCTCACCCATCAACCCCTGTGCTCACTGCCCCATGTCCTAACTCGCACCAAGTCCCGCTCACCCATCAACCTCTGTGCTCACTGCCCTGTGTCCTAACTTGCACCAAGTTCGCTCACCCATCAACCCCTGTGCTCGCTGCCCCATGTCCTAACTCGGACCGAGTCCCGCTCACCCATCATCCCCTGTGCCCCGTGTCCTAACTCGCACCAGGTCCCGCTCATCCATCACCCCCTGTGCTCCGTGTCCTAATTCTTACCGAGTCCTGCTCACCCATCATCCTCTGTGCTCGCTGCCCTGTGTCCTAACTCGCACCAAGTCCTGCTCACCCATCACCCTCTGTGCTCGCTGCCCCATGTCCTAACTCGCACCCAGTCCCGCTCACCCATCACTCCCTGTGCTCACTGACCATGTCCTAACTCGCACCCAGTCCTGCTCACCCATCACCCCCTGTGCTCGCTGACCTACATTGGCTCCTGGTTAAGCAATGCCTCGATTTCAAAATTCTCATCCTTGTTTACAAATCCCTCCATAGCCCTCGCCCCTCCCCATCTCTGTAATCTCCTCCAGCCCCACACCCCCCGAGATGTCTGCGCTCCTCTAATTCTGCCCTCCTGAGCATCCACCATCGGTGGCCGTGCCTTCTGTTGCCGGGGCCCCAAGCTCTGGAACTCCCTCCCTAAACCTCCTTTAAGATGCTCCTTAAAAGCTCCCTCTTTGACCAAGCCATGCCCCAACATCTCCTAATGTAGCTTGGTGTCAAATATTGTCTGATAACGCTCCTCTGAAGCGCCTTGGGACAGTTTACTACGTTAAAGGCACTATTTCAATACAGGTTGGTGTTGTTGTTGGACTGTTTAGAACAATTACTATAGTACAATTTGACTTGGTATGTTCGAGGAAGGTGATCACACCGACTGCTTGATTACAGCATCTTGCTATCTGCAAATTGGTGGCGCGCTTGTCAACATTACAACAGTGACCGCACATCAAGATTGGTCCATTGGCCATGAAGCGCTTTGGGGCGTCCTGAGAATGTGACAGGCGCTATATTAATGCAAGTCTTTCTTTCTTCGCCTTATCCAATGTTTTATTGTGGAGTTACTGGAACTAAAATGGTTGACTCCAAGGATGAAGTGATGAAGGAAGAGTGTGCTCGGTATCTGTACCAGAGAGTGTCCGAGCCCCTGTACTGACCCACGCTGTTCAGGGCTGTACTGATGAGGACAAAAGGTCCTGGACATTCAAAAAAATCATATGTAAACTTTAATGCATTTGCTCATCAAGTTACTGCACGCTGTTACCCTGAGGATATAAACCCCATGCCCTGCCTGAGTGTGGACACTGGACCTAACTGTTGTGACTGGATGCGGAGCACACGTGGTCACATCCATAACGCAAGGGGCGGGTGATGTTATATTGGGAACAAGCGTTTCGCAGGACTTATGGTCATTGGGAACAGCTCAAGCCTCCGAGCGGGAGACAGAAGGAACAAGCTGTCTCGAGCTGGCCAGAGCAATACTTGTAACCGTTGGGGAAATACACTGCACTCCCTCTAATGACTCCATAGATCAAACGTACCACGTGACCCCTGGGCTGTAGAACCCAGGTACAGTCTGCTTCCTGCTGTGTGTGACTTCAGGCAAGAGCAAGGAGCTGAGGCTATAACCATTGGCCTGAGGTGGGTGAACACGAGTCACAGATCTCGGTCCTAATCACAAAGGGGTTACCCCAGTGTCACCAGGCCAGGCCTGAGTCCGGCTCACTGGCTCAGTTCCTGCAGGGATTCCAACACACATGGACCCAAGTCCCAGCATCAGGACACAAGGAGAAGGAAGAGAGAAACGGGCAAAAATACAAGTCATAGGCTCCATAAACACTCATGTCAGTTGGGGGAAAAAAGGCATTTATACAGCTCCTTGCACATTCTCGGGACACTGCAAACCGATGAAGTGTTGTCACTGCTGCTTGGCCCACCTCCTCGGCCACTTAATCTGTTTCTCGTGATGTATAAATATTGGCCAAGTCACCGGGAGAACTCCCCCTGCTACTCATTGAATCGTGCCACAGGCTCTTATACATCCCCTGAACAGGCAGACAGGGGCCTGGGTTTAACACCTCATCTGAGAGACGTACCCTCCGACAGTGCAGCACTCCCTCAGCACTGCCCCTCCGACAATGCAGTACTCCCTCAGCACTGCCCCTCCGACAATGCAGCACTCCCTCAGCACTGCCCCTCTGACAATGCAGCACTCCCTCAGCACTGCCCCTCTGACAGTGTGGCGCTCCCTCAGTACTGCACCTCCGACAGTGCGGCGTTCCCTCAGTATTGCCCCTCCGACAGTGCGGGGCTCCCTCAGTACTGCCCTTCCGACAGTGCGGCACTCCCTCAGCACTGCTCCTCCGACAGTGCAGCACTCCCTCAGTACTGCCCTTCCGACAGTGCGGCCCTCCCTCAGCACTGCCCCTCCGACAGTGCGGTGCTCCCTCAGTACTGCCCCTCCGACAGTGCGGCGCTCCCTCAGTACTGCCCCTCCGACAGTGCGGTGCTCCCTCAGTACTGCCCCTCCGATAGTGCGGCGCTCCCTCAGTACTGCACCTTCGACAGTGCGGCACTCCCTCAGTACTGCCCCTCCGACAGTGCGGCACTCCCTCAGTACTGCCTCTCCGACAGTGCGGCTCTCCCTCAGTACTGCCCCTCCGACAGTGCGGTGCTCCCTCAGCACTGCCCTTGAACCTGGCTGGTCGGGGCTTGTGACTACGTGCTAGTTGCTGCCTGAGACAACCTATCCTTTAACGGAGGAGATTCCTGCATGTGATGGTGTGCACGTTCTCAGATACGGCCAAAGAGCGTCCTGTCTCACTACCCCTGGTGTGAGACAATTGTTTGAGAACAGAGCCCGAGCTGGGAGTACGGGACAGCTAACTAAAATATAATTTATGTGACCTGATACGATGCTCACTTTAATCAACAGACACTCCCACTTTCTCCTGAGTGGGAGGGTGGCAGACACTGCCCCGGGGCCGGGCCCGAGCGACCCGAGGGCCGAGTGACCCTGGGGGGCCCAGCGACCCGGGAGCCCATCGACCCGGGAGCCCATCGACCCGGGGGCCCATCGACCCGGGGGCCCAGCAACTAGGGGGCCCAGCAACCAGGGGGCACAGCGACCAGGGGGCCCAGCGACCCCAGGGCCCAGCGACCCCAGGGCAGGGGGGCCCGAGCAACGGGCTCTCTGGAAGCTGCTGAGAAGATGCAGGCAGCAGCATTGATGGCAGCCCACCCTGCACTCCCCCCCCAACCCTGCACTCCCCTCCCCCCCTACCCCCCCCAGCCCACTCCCCTCCTCCCCCACCCTGCGCTCCCCTCCCCCCCTCCCCCGAGCCCACTCCCCTCCCCCCCCACCCTGCACTCCCCTCCCCTCCCCCCCACCCCCCCTGGCCCACTCCACCAATCGGCCATTATCAGCAGGCCATGAGTTGTAGGTCAATGCCACACAGGTCACACCTCACAGCACCACGGTCACTGAGGCTAATCGCTGCCTGAATCAATAAAGGGATAAATGTGCAGGCTACAGTGAAATAACAGATAGAGGCCTCTCTAGTCCGTAGACAACACTTTCACTCAGCCAGTGCCCGAGATCCCACCAAAAGACCACAAGAGATAGGAGCAGGAGTCGGCCATTCGGCCCCTCGAGCCTGCTCCGCCATTCAATAAGATCATGGCTGACCTTCGACCTCAACTCCACTTTCCCGCCCGATCCCCATATCCCTCGATTCCCCGAGAGTCCAAAAATCTATCGATCTCAGCCTTGAATATACTCAACGACTCAGCATCCACAGTCCTCAGGGGCAGAGAATTCCAAAGATTCACCACCTCTGAGTGAAGAAATTCCTCCTCATCTCAGTCCTAAATGGCCGACCCCTTATCCTGAGACTGTGACCCCTGGTTCTAGACTCCCCAGCCCGGGGGAAACATCTTCCCTGCATCTATCCTGTCAATCCCCCTCAGAATCTGGTATGTTTCAATGAGATCACCTCTCATTCTCCCACACTCCAGAGAGTATCGGCCCAATCCACTCAATGGTAGTGAAAGTGATTTTACTCCCGGGCGTGGAACGAGGTGGTCATGTGACTGAGGAGGACTCCCAGGGGGTCCCAGGGCCAGCCTCCCATTATCCCATTGCTCCACCTGCACAATATTCAGTTTTCCCGAAGATATGCACCAGGAGCACATTTGTGGTAAGTAACTGCGTTCAGTCTTACAGGAAGTAAAAAAACAACACTGGAGAAATGCTTCCAAAAGGCAGGCACCTTCCTTGCTGCTCAGTCACAATTGGAGCCAGAATGTGAGCTTTATGTCAGGCACTGAAAGCTGATGGTTATTTCGATGGAGTGGCAATCGCTCAGTGACCGACTGGAAGCTCCATCTGATGAGAGCACGGTGCCATTTTGCGGCACTTCAGGTTTAAGGGGGCGGTGAGAGGGGGAGGGAAATCACAGGATGGAAACACATTTTCAGAAAGGGGCTCGTGTGTCACAGAACTGCTGCAACAGTCTCTGCATCACAGACTTGCAGCGCGACCCCACCCTATAATTGGAGTAAGGAAAGGTCGGCCTTCGGGACAGGGAGTGACGAGACTGCCATTCTATCACACAGACCGTGTCACGCTACCCAAAGTAGCGGCCTGTTTTAACAGGCCCAAACTCCTCAGCCTCCTGAAAACATTTACTCACAAACTTTAATTCCTTTGTGTGTGTGTGTGGTTCTTACAGAAAGGATCCTTTCAAAGTGAATAAAAAGCACAACAGAAATCTTTTCAGAAGGAGGTCTGTGATAAGATAACTGCTGTTAAGATCAATTGTCTTCAAATGTTTGACTCCCTTATCTTCAATACAATTACTATGCATGAGCCAATCTCTATTAACATGTCTTTAGAGAAAAAGATGGAATTGATCAGATCACAGCTAGATGACATTAAATAAAAACCATCTCACAGACTGCCCCGATTGGAGTCAGACATGTAATATTCCGCAGTGCAGGTGTCTCACCTTGCTTGAAAAAATGATTTTGCCAAACTAGCTCACACGATTAAAACGGGATTGCAGTTTTCACACAATCTGCTTTGAGTGGGGAAACGTACAGCGTGAAATGTGCATAGGAAGAGGCCGAACTGCGGATAAACCAGCTTTGCCATCTGGCCTGCTGCTGACCTTGCTCAGATCCAAAGCCGTCATTTTTAGAGTTCTGCTTCAGACTGACAGGGTTAGATTTGTGGGGATTCCCAGAGCCCCTCCAGCCCTGGTACCTGTCAGCAATGTTGCATCTGCCACCTGCCATCAGCAGTAACACGGCCCAGGGCCTGACACTTTAACCATCAGCCTTACTAGGCCTGACACCACAACTCCAGCCCCGACACTGATCGACTGGGCTGGCTCTGAATCACAGCTCTAAATTTGGCTCACTCGCGTTATTTTAAACTCTTAACCCAGTTTGTTCTGCCGTTATTAGCTTATACCGTAGGAAGAAAGCGTTTGAAATAATTTGCACCGTACACTCAGGAAAGATGAAGAAATGGTCTTTAAAACTCTAGGGGCTGGAGAGTGCAGTGGAATGTTTCCTGAAACTCGGCATGATGTGGCAGTTCCTCACACGACCAACAGCCGCTGAGAAGGCAGACAGGTCATCGGGTTCGCTGGTATTTACCGCAAGGTGATCGAGAGAGAGATTTAAAGGGGTATGACTAAATAAAATGCACTGTCCCCACAGTGACGACTAGATCTCTCGAGGCTGCTTTACAATGACAGGAGCGCTGTGCAATGTTATATATTATTCTGCTTCTAAAATCGAGCCGTGTCTAACCTCGCCCATCCCTTTAATGTCACACAGCCCGGGCAGCAGAACCGAGGTCAGTCACTATCGCAATTGTCGTGACACACACCTCGAGACCAGCTGCGGCCCTGGAGCTTTGCTCTTTCTTCACATTGTTTATGTCCGATGTGCAGCGACGTTCTCTAGTATTTCCTGTAAACTGGACCACCTGAAGCGTGACCAACCCGTCTATATTAAACAACGCTGGGCATCACACACGCTTCCTCTTAAAGTCTGCTGTCACCTCATGCATTTCTGTCACGCCCTGTCCCTCAGCTAAAGGAATAGCATAACTCCTTTAGCTATTTACCTTGCAGAGCTTCTCGAACCATCTCCAAGGTGACCAACGTTCCCTGTAATTTTGGGGGGGGGGGGGGCCACACGGCGCCTTTAACATAAGAAATGGCCCCTCGAGCCTGCTCCGCCATTTAATACGATCATGGCTGATCTGATCATGGACTCAGCTCCACTTCCCCGCCCACTCCCCATAACCCTCGACTCCTTTATCATTGAAAAATCTGTCTATCTCCACCTTAAATATATTCAATGTCCCAGCCTCCACAGCTCTCTGGGGCAGAGAATTCCACAGATTTACAACCCTCAGAGAGAAGACATTCCTCCTCATCTCAGTTTTAAATGGGGTGACCCCTTATTCTGAGACTATGTCCCCTAGTTCTCGATTCACCCACGGGGGGAAACATCCTCTCTGCATCCACCCTGTCCATCCCCCTCAGGAGCTTGTATGTTTCAATAAGATCACTTCTCATTCTTCTAAACTCCAATGTGTACAGGCCCAACCTGCTCAACCTTTCTTCATACGACAACCCCTTCATCTCAGCAATCAACCTCGTGAACCTTTCTGAACTGCCTCCAATGCAAGTATATCCTTCCTTAAATACATTTTAACTGCGGCGGATCACACATGCATGGTTTTTCAGCCGCTGCACGGGAGCTTGAGGTCGTGTGTTGCCAGGCTGCTCATAGGGACCGTTAGTCGGGACGTTAAATATCATAACATCAACAACCTAAACCCAGCTTCTGTAGCCCTGGAAGTTGGAAAGAGCTATTCTTACATTTGCCGGGTTGTGGGGGAGAGAGCCTGATTGGATCGCTCGCTCACAGAGCCGGCACAGGCTCGATGGGCCCAATGGCTGCCTCCTGTGCTATATTCTTCCATGGTTCTGACCCAATCGCCAGCTGTTCCCATTTACCTGTGTCACAATCCGGCTCCCTCCACCCCCAACCTCACCCCCACCCTCAGCAGCCTGCAGACTGAGCTGATCCCCAACCTACAGCCCACCCACAGACCACCCACAGACCACCCACAGACGACCCACAGCCCACCCACTCCCCCACCCACAGACCACCCACTCCCCCACCCACAGCCCACCCACTCCCCCACCCACAGCCCACCCACTCCCCCACCCACAGACCACCCACTCCCCCACCCACAGCACACCCACTCCCCCACCTACAGACCACCCACAGACCCCCCACTCCCCCACCCACAGACCCCCCACTCCCCCACCCACAGACTACCCACTCCCCCACCCACAGACCACCCACTCCCCCACCCACAGACCACCCACAGCCCCACCCACAGCCCACACCACAGACCACCCACAGCCCCACCCACAGACCCCCCACTCTCCCACCCACTGCCCACCCACTCCCCCACCACAGACCACCCACTCCCCCACCCACAAACCCCCCACAGCCCACCCACTCCCCCACCCACTGCCCATCCACAGCCCCCACCCACTCCCCCAACCACAGCCCCCACTCCCCCACCCACAGCCCCCACTGCCCACCCACAGCCCACCCACTCCCCCACCCACAGCGTTTCCAGATTGTGATATGTGGGGTATGGGTCAGCACATGCTGTACATGCATGGTTTAATATATGGATCGATATTTTCAGACATCACACTTGGTTGCAAAACCTTTTTACAATCCTGGGGCTTCCGAAATGCGGCCTGACACAATCCAACCAACAATCATTAAACTCTAATTAACCCGAGCCTATATTCACATAACAATTAAACTCCCTGGCTTAATGCAGGGTTATCGCAGGTTCTTGTCTGTCGATGTGGCCCGCTCGGCTCGCTGGTAGTCTCTAACGCGGCCCGTGAAGATTACATCCATGCTGCCATTAATTTGCACCTATCTTCACCGGCAGATAGAGGGTGCTCTATTTATCATTTATCCACTAAAAAAAAGACTTGCATTTATATAGCGCCTTTCAGGACCCGGGACGTCCCAAATCACTTTACAGCTAATGAAACACTATTTGAGCCAAAGGTGGGCAGAGGAAACGTTACAGGGACACCCTCAAAGCCTCCCTGATAAAATGCAACATCCCCACCGACACCTGGGAGTCCCTGGCCAAAGACCGCCCTAAGTGGAGGAAGTGCATCCGGGAGGGCGCTGAGCACCTCGAGTCTTGTCGCCGAGAGCATGCAGAAACCAAGCGCAGGCAGTGGAAGGAGCGTGCGGCAAACCAGTCCCACCCACCCTTTCCCTCAACCACTGTCTGTCCCACCTGTGACAGGGACTGTGGCTCTCGTATTGGACTGTTCAGTCACCTGAGAATTCACTTTTAGAGTGGAAGCAAGTCATTGAAGGTTGGCATGCAGGTACAGCAGGCGGTTAAGAAAGCAAATGGCATGTTGGCCTTCATAGCGAGGGGATTTGAGTACAAGGGCAGGGAGGTGTTACTGCAGTTGTACAGGGCCACACCTGGAATATTGTGTAAGTTTTGGTCTCCTAACTTGAGGAAGGACATTCTTGCTATTGAGGGAGTGCAGCGAAGGTTCACCAGACTGATTCCTGGGATGGCGGGACTGACATATCAAGAAAGACTGGATCAACTAAGCTTGTATTCACTGGAGTTCAGAAGAATGAGAGGGGGTCTCATAGAAACGTTTAAAATTCTGACGGGTTTAGATAGGTTAGATGCAGGAAGAATGTTCCCAATGTTGGAGAAGTCCAGAACCAGGGGTCACAGTCTAAGGATAAGGGGTAAGCCATTTAGGACCGAGATGAGGAGAAACTTAGAGTGGTGAACCTGTGGAATTCTCTACCACAGAAAGTTGTTGAGGCCAATTCACTAAATATCTTCAAAAAGGAGTTAGATGTAGTCCTTACTACGAGGGCGATCAAGGGGTATGGCGAGAAAGCAGGAATGGGTACTGAAGTTGCATGTTCAGCCATGAACTCATTGAATGGCGGTGCAGGCTCGAAGGGCCGAATGGCCTACTCCTGCATCTATGTTTCTAGGGTGATAATGATTTGAAGTGTAGTCACTGTTGTAATGTGGGAAATACGGCAGCCAATTTGCGCACAGCAAGCTCCCACAAACAGCAATGTGATAATGACCTGATAATCTGTGTTAGTGATGTTGGGAATAGTACCAGAAATAGCTCTTTGCAAACCTCCAGAGCCACAATAATTGAGACAAGACAAACAAACAAGCAATACAAGTTCAGGTTGGAGTGAGTTGCTTGGGCTAGAAAGGCCAGCCCCTGGATGTATCACACCTCAATTTCACGATTTGCGGGGCATTACAGGGTGCAGCACATGGGCTTTATATTATAACTAGACACAGGCACGCACGTATACCGAGAGAAATATAAATGCACTTTCAGAGTTACCACTCATCCTCAAATTGTCCCCCATTTCCTTGGCTCCCCAATCAGTCTACTTTTGTCGCCGACCGGAACTGCACACTCCCACATGTAGGACCACCCTCCCGAGAACCGGACTGGGGGCAGCACGTGCTCACGGGGGCCAGCCAGGAAATGTGCGCTCACAGTGGGACCACTGACCTGTGCCACATTGCCGCCCTGAACCCAGGAACCACCACTTTTACATTGAATGTGTCTTGTGGACAAGGTTGCAAAGCGGGAAACTGCACGAGCAAGTTCGATGGGAGTGAATTCAAACTTTGAACGTGCCAAGGGCCCCGAGTACCTCACGCAGCCATTGGTGGCAGGGTAAAGCATGGCTGGGGGACAAGGCCCAGGCTCAAACACTGGCCAGAAAAATAATGTCAAGCAGCTATGCAAAGAATAACAGTACTGGCTACAGATTGCCAGCAGGGAACTACAGGTCGAAACCTCAGTCGTTGCCAATCCTGTTGGGTGCAATGATGGAGGGGCTTTCCTTCCTGCTAGGGTGGGCTCGTCAGTATTCAGCCCGTGAAGTGTGAACCTGGATAGCCAGTGCCAGGAGGCCACCCTGTCAAGGAGGTGACGTCACAACGATGCCTGACCTCAAACTCACTGGAGGCACTGACTGTAGTCAGGGCCAGTGTAATATCTGCACGTGTGAGCATGCTCACTGGTTTGTAGAGCTGTTGCATTGGGAGTGGCTTAGTCAGTCACGTGACGTTCACAAGACCCAATCAAACTCCAGCCAGTTGGGTCTAGGTCATCCACGATGAGGCAGGTGGTTGTGAGCCTGGTGAATGAACTGGTAATGTGTAGTGCGATTGTTAAACCTTTGTTAATAAATCAACTAGTTCTTAAGAACAATGTGTTGCTGTGAATTCTTAAGCAAAGGACCCATGAAGCAAATACGTTAGAGGGGAGTGGGAACCCTGGCTGACCATTGCCTCTCGGCCCCGAGTTATGACGGCCAATTTAAGCATTTTAATTGTTACACGATTGTGAGGTCAACTGACTCATTATGAACCACAATATTGGGCCCAAGACACTCTTGGTCCGGAGGGCTTGGTACGGGGGCAGTGGGCAATCTATGCACGGTATCTGTGGGAGCCCATTCAGCCTGAAACTACTGCAGTCAGAAAGAAGTACTGTGGCCGACACACACCTGGGGCAAGTTATGTTTAGAACACAGTCTGTGAGCATGGTCAGTATGACGCCAAGCCCAGATGCCTCAACTGATAAAGAAAGAGCTGCTTCCCCAATCTGACAGCGGCAACTTTAAGTCAAGAAATAATTACAAGTTTCAAACAATTGATGTTTGTATGAGGAACAAACAACACAGCCATTATATATTCTTTAAAATACTGCCAAATATTGATTTAAAAAATATATTATTAATGACACAAAAAGTTAGGGACTCAATGGTTGGGCCTGGATAACCAAGGCTGACATTTAGTGAAGGGTTTCAAGTGAAGTTCGTGCAACTTGCAGAGACTATAGACCGGTTAGCCAAACATCGGTCCTTGGGAAAATGCTGGAGTCCATTATTAAGGAAGCAGTAGCAGGACATTCAATCAGGCAGAGTCAGCATGGTTTTATGAAAGGGAAGTCATGTTTGACAAATTTGCTGGAGTTCTTTGAGGATGTAACGAGCAGGGTGAATAAGGGGGAACCAGTGGATGTGGTGTATTTGGATTTCCAGAAGGCATTCGATAAGGTGCCACATAAAAGGTTAGCACAAGATAAAAGTTCAAGGGGTTGGGGGTAATATATTAGCATGGATAGAGGATTGGCTAACTAACAGAAAACAGAGAGTCGGGATAAATGGGTCATTTTCCAGTTGGCAAACAGTAACTAGTGGGGTGCTGCAGGGATCAGTGCTGGGTCCTCAGCTATTTACAATCTATATTAATGAACTGGATGAAGGGACCGAGTGTAATGTAACCAAGTTTGCTGATGATACAAAGCTGGGTGGGAAAGAAAATTGTGAGGAGGACACAAAAAATCTGCAAAGGGATATAGACAGGCTAAGTGAGTGGGCAAAACATTGTCAGATGGAGTATAATGTTGAAAAGTGTGAGGTTATCCACTTTGGCAGGAAAAATAGAAACATAGAAAGTTACAGCGCAGAAGGCGGCATTTTCCGCCCATCGTGTCCGCGCCGGCCGACAAAGAGCCACACGGCCCTCGGTCAGCAGCCCTGAAGATTACACATAAACCTATGAACAATGACGGAAAGGTAAAGAGCACCCAGCCCAACCAGTCCGCCTCACACAACTGCGACACCCCTTATACTGAAACATTCTACACTCCACCCCAACCGGAGCCATGTGATCTCCTGGGAGAGGCAAAAACCAGATAAAAACCCAGGCCAATTTAGGGAGAAAAAATCTGGGAAAATTCCTCTCCGACCCATCCAGGCGATCGACACTAGTCCAGGAGATCACCCTGGCCGTATTCTATTCCCTGCAGTACTGACCATTATATCTGCTCCGTCCAACAAAAGGTCATCCAGTCTAATCCCAATTACCAGCTCTAGGTACGTAACCCTGCAGATTACTTCACTTTAAGTGCCCATCCAACCATCTCTTAAACGTGGTGAGGGTTTCTGCATCCACCACTCTTCCAGGCAGCGAGTTCCAGATCCCCACAACCCTCTGCGTAAAGAAGCCCCCCTCAAATCCCCTCTAAACCTTCCACCAACCACCTTAAAACTATGCCCCATCATAATAGACCCCTCCATCAATGGAAATAGACCCTTACTATTCACGATGTCCAGGCCCTTCAATATTTTATACACCTCAATGAGGTCTCCTCTCAACCTCCTCTGTTCCAATGAGAACAAACCCAGCCTATCCTATCTGTCCTCATAACTAAGATTCTCCATTCCAGGCAGCATCCTAGTAAATCTCCTCTGCACCCTCTCTAGTGCAATCACGGCCTTCCTATAATACGCAACCAGAACTGCACACAGTACTCCAGCTGTGGCCCAACCAAAGTATTATACAATTTAAGCATAACCTCCCTGCTCTTATATTCTATGCCTCAGCCAATAAATGCAAGCATTCGTTGTTTTCTTAACCACCTTATCCACCTGACCTGATACTTTCAGGGATCTGTGGATAAGCACTCCAAGGTCCCTTTGTTTATTTACACTATTAAGTCATCCCATCATCATCATAGGCAGTCCCTCAGAATCGAGGAAGACTTGCTTCCACTCCTGAAGTGAGTTCTCAGGTGACTGAACAGTCCAATATGAGAACCACAGTCCCTGTCACAGGTGGGAGAGACAGTGGTTGAGGGAAGGGGAGGGTGGGACAGGTTTGCCGCACGCTCCTTCCGCTGCCTGCGCTTGGTTTCTGCGTGCTCTCGGCGATGAGACTCGAGGTGCTCAGCACGCTCTTGGATGCACTTCCTCCACTTAGGGCGGTCTTTGGCCAGGGACTCCCAGGTGTCGGTGGGGATGTTGCACTTTATAAGGGAGGCTTTGAAGGTGTCCTTGTAACGTTTCCTCTGCCCATCTTTGGCTCGTTTGCCGTGAGGGAGCTCCGAGTAGAGCGCTTGCTTTGGGAGTCTCGTGTCTGGCATGCGGACAATGTGGCCTGCCCAACGGAGCTGATCAAGTGTGGTCAGTACTTCAATGCTGTTAGCCTGGTCGAGGACGCTAATGTTGGTGCGTCTGTCCTCCCAGGTGATTTGCAGGATCTTGCGGAGACATCATTGGTGATATTTCTCCAGCAACTTGAGGTGTCTGCTGTACTTAAGAACATAAAAACATAAGAACATAAGAATTAGGAACAGGAGTAGGCCATCTAGCCCCTCGAGCCTGCTCCGCCATTCAACAAGATCATGGCTGATCTGGCCGTGGACTCAGCTCCACTTACCCGCCCGCTCCCCGTAACCCTTAATTCCCTTATTGGTTAAAAATCGATCTATCTGTGATTTGAATACATTCAATGAGCTAGCCTCAACTGCTTCCTTGGGCAGAGAATTCCACAGATTCACAACCCTCTGGGAGAAGAAATTCCTTCTCAATTCGGTTTTAAATTGGCTCCCCCGTATTTTGAGGCTGTGCCCCCTAGTTCTAGTCTCCCCGACCAGTGGAAACAACCTCTCTGCCTCTATCTTGTCTATCCCTTTCATTATTTTAAATGTTTCTATAAGATCACCCCTCATCCTTCTGAACTCCAACGAGTAAAGACCCAGTCTACTCAATCTATCATCATAAGGTAACCCCCTCATCTCCGGAATCAGCCTAGTGAATCGTCTCTGTACCCCCTCCAAAGCTAGTATATCCTTCCTTAAGTAAGTTGACCAAAACTGCACGCAGTACTTCAGGTGCGGCCTCACCAATAACCTATACAGTTGCAGCAGGACCTCCCTGCTTTTGTACTCCATCCCTTTCGCAATGAAGGCCAACATTCCATTCGCCTTCCTGATTACCTGCTGCACCTGCAAACTAACTTTTTGGGATTCATGCACAAGGACCCCCAGGTCCCTCTGCACCGCAGCATGTTGTAATTTCTCCCCATTCAAATAATATTCCCTTTTATTGTTTTTTTTTCCAAGGTAGATGACCTCACATTTTCCGACATTGTATTCCATCTGCCAAACCTTAGCCCATTCGCTTAACCTATCTAAATCTCTTTGCAGCCTCTCTGTGTCCTCTACACAACCCGCTTTCCCACTAATCTTTGTGTCATCTGCAAATTTTGTTACACTACACTCTGTCCCCTCTTCCAGGTCATCTATGTATATTGTAAACAGTTGTGATCCCAGCACCGATCCCTGTGGCACACCACTAACCACCAATTTCCAACCCGAAAAGGACCCATTTATCCCGACTCTCTGCTTTCTGTTAGCCAGCCAATTCTCTATCCATGCTAATACATTTCCTCTGACTCCGCGTACCTTTATCTTCTGCAGTAACCTTTTGTGCGGCACCTTATCGAATGCCTTTTGGAAATCTAAATACACCACATCCATCGGTACACCTCTATCCACCATGCTCGTTATATCCTCAAAGAATTCCAGTAAATTAGTTAAACATGATTTCCCCTTCATGAATCCATGTTGCGTCTGCTTGATTGCACTATTCCTATCTAGATGTCCCGCTATTTCTTCCTTAATGATAGCTTCAAGCATTTTCCCCACTACAAATGTTAAACTAACCGGCCTATGGTTACCTGCCTTTTGTCTGCCCCCTTTTTTAAACAGAGGCGTTACATTAGCTGCTTTCCAATCCGCTGGTACCTCCCCAGAGTCCAGAGAATTTTAGTAGATTATAACGAATGCATCTGCTATAACTTCCGCCATCTCTTTTAATACCCTGGGATGCATTTCATCAGGACCAGGGGACTTGTCTACCTTGAGTCCCATTAGCCTGTCCAGCACTACCCCCCTAGTGACAGTGATTATCTCAAGGTCCTCCCTTCCCACATTCCTGTGACCAGCAATTTTTGGCATGGTTTTTGTGTCTTCCACTGTGAAGACCGATGCAAAATAATTGTTTACGGTCTCAGCCATTTCCACATTTCCCATTATTAAATCCCCCTCCTCGTCTTATATATCTGTAAAAGCTTTTACTATCTGTTTTTATGTTTACATGGTCCATGTTTCTGAGCCATACAGGAGGGTGGGTATTATTACAGCCCTGTAGACCATGAGCTTGGTGCTAGATTTGAGGGCCTGGTCTTCGAACACTCTTTTCCTCAGGCGGCCGAAGGAATCTGGGGGTCCTTGTACATGAAACACAAAAAGTTAGTATGCAGGTACAGCAAGTAATCAAGAAGGCAAATGGAATGTTGGCCTTTATTACAAGGGGGATAGAGTATAAAAGCAGAAGTCCTGCTACAACTGTACAGGGTGTTGGTGATGCCACACCTAGAGTACTGCGTACAGTTTTGGTCACTGTATTTAAAGAAAGATATATTTGCATTGGAGACTGTTCAGAGAAGGTTCACTAGGTTGATTCCAGAGGTGAGGGGGTTGACTTAAGAGGAAAGGTTGTGTAGGTTGGGCCTCTACTCATTGGAGTTCAGAAGAATGAGAGGTGGTCTTATCGGAACATATAAGATAATGAGGGGGCTCGACAAGGTGGATGCAGAGAGGATGTTTCCCCTTATAGGGGAAAATAAAACTAGGGGACATCGTCTCAGAATAAGGGGCTGCCCATTTAATACTGAGATGAGGAGGAATTTCTTCTCTCAGAGGGTTGTAAATCTGTGGAATTCTCTGCCCCAGAGAGTTGTGGGGACTGGGTCATTGAATATATTTAAGGTGGGGATCGACAGATTTTTGAGCGATAAGGGAGTGAAGGGTTATGGGGAGCGGGCGGGGAAGTGGAGCTGAGTCCATGATCGGATCAGCCATGATCTTATTGAATGGGGGAGCAGGCTCGAGGGGCCGAATGGCCGACTCCTGCTCCTATTTCTTATGTTCTTATACTATCTGGATCCAGAGATTAAACTACTGAGACTCACTCTGCAACATAAGAATACGTACGATAGTGTGATCGTGTCAGATGAAGAGGTGTGGGAGGTGGAGCAGAAATACAATGGCCTGTTTCTGTGCCGTTGACTCAATGTCAAGTGTTAATAAAATGAAGACTGTCGACTAAACGTGAAGAGCTGGAAGTGTCGGCGGCTATAACCATATCACATGATGTGCAGGAGGGGACAGACAGGGAACACAGAGACTGACGACAGAGCACAGACAGGTCAGTGTGTGAGAGAGAGAGACAGGCTAACACCACGGGCATTGGGACTGCCTTGCTCACACTCCATACCATCCATGAGCCAGCCTCATTCCCTGTGCCGTTAGCGGGCTGTCCTTATTTCAACTTGCGTGTGTTTTCATTGTTCTACCGATAACTTCCAGTGCAATGTAGTCTAGCCCGACATTTGTGAGCCTTGACCATTAAGGCTCTTTAACAACAAGAGGCATCACCAGTTCCGAGTGCAGCTCCTCGCTCTCTTGTCCCAAGCTTGTGTCCGCACACATTTCCAATAACTGCAACCTCCAACCTTTTGCGGAAGGGCTTTCTTTGCCGTGACTGCGAGGTAGAGGTGCTGTCACTCACTCACTCACATTCAGCACATCTCCTTCAATGACCACACAACAGAGAGCCAGAGTTGCTCCATCAAATGGTCGCTGATTGCTGGTAAATGATTAAAAAAGAACGTTCACAAATATTCCCGGCCAAACCTTACACCAGGTTCCAGCGCAAAGGTCCATTTACCATGGCTGGAACCTTCAAAGGCCAAGGAAAGCTGAGGGGAGTAATTCAATAGTTAGTTACCCTCCTTCCCAATAATGGAGCAGTGAATTGCAGCCATGATTTCAAGTTCAAGTTCATGATCCATTTCCCTTCCCGTGCAGGCAAGCCATCCTGGCCATTCTCCCACTCGGAGTGGCTCTGATGATAAAGATCACAGGGCACCATGTACAGAGCGACATCACATCAGTGACGGCACTTCAAAACCACTTCATTGGATGCAAAGCGCTTTAGGATGTCCGGAGGCCGTCAAAGGCGCTAGAGAAATGCAGATACCTGGAAGTCACTGCTTCAGACGTGCCTGGAGACAGGGCCCTGTGGCGGGGCATTGTACAGTGCCTGCCGAGTTACACCGGCTCTCTGCACCTTCTGGTTTTTACATTTCTCACGCGGCAAGTTGCTGAAAGTGTGAGGGGGAAATGTCGCAGTGAGGGGGAACCCGGGCGTCTGGTACCCGAGAGAACGGGGCAAGCAACTGGGCATCTCCACAACCCATCACACTCAAACATTCACCGTAAAACAGCACAAGGACTGAGCGGCGAATGTAAGTTAGAACGGGGAAATTCAACATTAAATCAGATGGGGAAAGAGAAATAAAGAGAGGGAGAGAAAGATCGAATGGAGAGAGAGAGCGAGAGAGAGATAGAGAGAAAGGAAATGTCAAGATTAAAAAAAACATTTTAAATTACATTTTTAAAATCACCAACGACAAAACCTGAGGAAATGAGACTCCACACTTGCAACAGTTAATTTTCAGGGCCAGAGAGGTTGATTGGCAGTGAGTAACAATGATCAAAAATTAAAGTAACACACGGAGCGGGGGTTGGGACGGGCGAGGTTCAGAGGTCGGGACGGACGAGGTTCGGAGGTTGGGACGAGCGAGGAGCGGGGGTCGGGACGGGCGAGGTCCGGAGGTCAGGACGGGCGAGGAGCGGGGGCCGGGACGGGCGAGGTCCGGAGGTCGGGACGGGCGAGGTTCGGAGGTCGGGACGGGCGAGGTTCGGAGGTCGGGACGGGCGAGGTTCGGAGGTCGGGACGGGCAAGGAGCAGAGGTCGGGACGGGCAAGGAGCAGAGGTCGGGACGGGCGAGGAGCGGGGGTCGGGACGGGCGAGGTCCGGAGGTCAGGACAGGCGAGGTCCGGAGGTCGGGATGGGCGAGGTTCGGAGGTCGGGACGGGCAAGGAGCAGAGGTCGGGACGGGCGAGGAGCGGGGGCCGGGACGGGCTAGGTCCGGAGGTCAGGACGGGCGAGGAGCGGGGGTCGGGACGGGCTAGGTCCGGAGATCAGGACGGGCGAGGAGCGGGGGTCGGGACGGGCAAGGAGCAGAGGTCGGGACGGGCGAGGAGCGGGGGTCGGGACGGGCGAGGAGCAGGGGTCGGGACGGGCGAGGTCCGGAGGTCGGAAGTGGAGAGGAGCGGATGGACGAGGCACGGAGGAGCGGGGAGGTCAGAGCCCAGAGGTGGAGCAGTGTGGACAGACTGAGGGAAGGCACAGCACGGCCCAATACCGAGGCTGTGAGGTGGTGAGGCTCTCATTGTGTACTATAAATCCCACGTAGGGAGGTCCTGTGGGAAGGAGGACAGTAGGGGTATGTTTGAGTGTGTGTGTGTATTGGCACATGTGGTGGAGCAGGTCTCCAGTCGTCCTGGGTAACCCTTGCCCCTGGACCAAGACCTCGCTCTGTCAAACCCGTGTGGTGTGCAACAGTCACCCCACGTTAAAGAAATCCACGCACAGGCATCTTCCACCGTTTAAAATGAGCTGATGAGTTACCTGAGAACCCAGTTTTAGTTGGGAGGGTGATCCTTGGGCCGGAGGGACTGCCACTTGCAGTGGGTTTAGTTGTACCTACACACACACACACCCCTTCAGGCCGCTCGACGCATTCCATAAAGGCAGGCGGCCGAATGGCATTATCGCGAAGCTCGCGGTGCAGCAACTTTTGGACATTGACCTTTAACCTCGCCTCTGCCCTTGCCTGAAGTTGCTGCAGCGTTTACCATTAAACAGTGGCCACGCGATCAGCCTCACTGTCAGTCTGATGGGGAACTCTGGGCCAACCAGCTCCAGAAAACATAAAAGAACCATTTCTGGTTCTTGGTTGGGATCATGTGCCTCAGATTTACATATGTGAATACAGATATCCCAATAGGAAACGCTGGGGGAGAGAGAGAGAGAGAGAGAATATTTCATACTTTAATTCAAATCACCAGGCGAGGTAGTTGGTAAAAACCACGCGTTGCACCGAGGTCTGTGGGCTGACATTTCTCCGAGTGGCCGGTAGATTCAGAGCAGGCTGCCTGACCCCGACACCCGATCAATCAATCGGCAAACACCCCCCACCGCCGGCCCAACACTCACAGACAGACCCACCCCATTCCATCTCTTGCCTCTCTCTGTCTCCCCCATCCCCACCCTCCCTCTGGTTCGCCATCCATTGCGACCAGTGTTGGAGGGGTTCTGTAACTGGCCAACCTGCAATATTCCTCCTGGGAGCGGGGGGGGCGGAGTTAACGCCCCCTTTCCCAAGATTGGGAACGCACCACGTTAAGGAATTGCAGGGGTGCTTGCTGCCGTCCTGCGACACACGTTGTGGTCCGACTCTCGGACACGATTGAACCTGGGTATACACTAGGCCGCAACCTGGTGACCAAATCAAGCAACGATGCAAGGGATGCAAAGACAACAAGCTAAAATACAAACTTCCCAAATAAAAGGTGGCAGTAAAAATAGCTCCTGGCGGCCAGGGCAGAAGCCAGCCTATGGCAGCTCCTTCACACCACACTGAGAATGAAGACGTGCTTCTAACGCTTACTGCCTTTCTCCCCCCCCGGAATACAATTTGTAAAGATGTGCCCTTTGTACGTTTAAAGACTTCTCAATATTCAGCACTGCAGTTTCTGGTGCGACGGAAAAAATGTCCGTCACCAACAGCGGTGTGAATGTTTGGTGCTCAGAGCAAGTTGGGTCAAACTGCCTCGAGACACTGCAAGGCAACAACTCGCATTGATGTAGTGCCTCTAACATCCGGCATTTCTTGCCCATCCTGAACTTCCCTTGAGAAGGTGGTGGTGAGCCGCCCTCTTGAACTGCTGCAGTCCGTGATACTTCCTCGCGACGGTTTGGTGCGGAGTGTCTCACCGGGCAGTTCAGGGCCAATCACATGGCCGTGGGTCTGGAGTCCCGGCCAGACCGGGTAAAGGCGGCAGATTTCCTTCCCTAAAGGACATTTCTGAACCCGATGGGTTTTTCCGACAATCCGGTAGTTTCACGGTCACCATTACTGACACTGGCTTTTTTATTCCAGATTTATTTAATTAACTGAATTTAAATTCCCCAGCTGCCGTAAAGAAAACATCGAGAGCGACTAACGTTGTACAAAAACTATCCAACGTCACAATATAGAAATTTATGTTAAATGGTCGTTCGTTATCTCAGACAAAGTATTGTTATTTTCCTCTTCATTGTTTAAAACGATTATTGTTGAACTTTAATATGTTGCTGCATTGATATTTGAGAATTTAAATATGGTAATAATTGTGGTGGTGACCAAGAGCTGAAACAAGAGTGAGGCTGAAGAGGCCGGAATATCGCGACAGGTTCCTGACCGGCGAGGCCAGACACTGAAACTTGTCTCAGGACATTAGCCGCTTGAGTGCTCCAGGCCCACTCCTGGACTGGGCCACAAAACTCCAGGCTGGCACCAGATAATCTGTTTTAGTGATGTTGATTGAGGGATAAATATTGGCCCCAGGACACCGGGGAGAACTCCCCTGCTCTTCTTCAAAATAGTGCCATGGGATCTTTTACATCCACCTGGGAGAGCAGACGGGTCTGCAGAACACCAAAGGGCAAAAAACGTTAGTGGGAGTTGTGTACAGACCTCCAAACAGTAGTAGTGATGTTGGGGAGGGCATCAAACAGGAAATTAGGGGTGCATGCAATAAGGGTGCAGCAGTTATAATGGGTGACTTTAATATGCACATAGATTGGGCTAACCAAACTGGAAGCAATACGGTGGAGGAGGATTTCCTGGAGTGCATAAGGGATGGTTTTCTAGACCAATATGTCGAGGAACCAACTAGGGGGGAGGCCATCTTAGACTGGGTGTTGTGTAATGAGAGAGGATTAATTAGCAATCTCGTTGTGCGAGGCCTCTTGGGGAAGAGTGACCATAATATGGTGGAATTCTACATTAGGATGGAGAATGAAACAGTTAATTCAGAGACCATGGTCCAGAACTTAAAGAAGGGTAACTTTGAAGGTATGAGGCGTGAATTGGCTAGGATAGATTGGCGAATGATACTGAAGGGGTTGACTGTGGATGGGCAATGTCAGACATTTAGAGACCGCATGGATGAACTACAACAATTGTACATCCCTGTCTGGCATAAAAATAAAAAAGGGAAGGTGGCTCAATCGTGGCTATCAAGGGAAATCAGGGATAGTATTAAAGCCAAGGAAGTGGCATACAAATTGGCCAGAAATAGCAGCGAACCCGGGGACTGGGAGAAATGTAGAACTCAGCAGAGGAGGACAAAGGGTTTGATTAGGGCAGGGAAAATAGAGTACGAGAGGAAACTTGCAGGGAACATTAAGACGGACTGCAAAAGTTTCTATAGATATGTAAAAAGAAAAAGGTTAGTAAAGACAAACATAGGTCCCCTGCAGTCAGAATCAGGGGAAGTCATAACGGGGAACAAAGAAATGGCAGACCAATTGAACAAGTACTTTGGTTCGGTGTTCACTAAGGAGGACACAAACAACCTTCCGGATATAAAAGGGGTCAGAGGGTCTAGTAAGGAGGAGGAACTGAGGGAAATCCTTATTAGTCGGGAAATGGTGTTGGGGAAATTGATGGGATTGAAGGCCGATAAATCCCCAGGGCCTGATGGACTGCATCCCAGAGTACTTAAGGAGTGGCCTTGGAAATAGCGGATGCATTGACAGTCATTTTCCAACATTCCATTGACTCTGGATCAGTTCCTATCGAGTGGAGGGTAGCCAATGTAACCCCACTTTTTAAAAAAGGAGAGAGAAAACAGGGAATTATCGACTGGTCAGCCTGACATCGGTAGTGGGTAAAATGATGGAATCAATTATTAAGGATGTCATAATAGCGTATTTGGAAAGAGGTGACATGATAGGTCCAAGTCAGCATGGATTTGTGAAAGGGAAATCATGCTTGACAAATCTTCTGGAATTTTTTGAGGATGTTTCCAGTAGAGTGGACAAGGGGGAACCAGTTGATGTGGTGTATTTGGACTTTCAGAAGGCTTTCGACAAGGTCCCACACAAGAGATTAATGTGCAAAGTTAAAGCACATGGGATTGGGGGTAGTGTGTTGACGTGGATTGAGAACTGGTTGTCAGACAGGAAGCAAAGAGTAGGAGTAAATGGGGACTTTTCAGAATGGCAGCAGTGACTAGTGGGGTACCGCAAGGTTCTGTGCTGGGGACCCAGCTGTTTACATTGTACATTAGTGATTTAGACGAGGGGATTAAATGTAGTATCTCCAAATTTGCGGATGACACTAAGTTGGGTGGCAGTGTGAGCTGCGAGGAGGATGCTATGAGGCTGCAGAGTGACTTGGATAGGTTAGGTGAGTGGGCAAATGCATGGCAGATGAAGTATAATGTGGATAAATGTGAGGTTATCCACTTTGGTGGTAAAAACAGAGAGACAGACTATTATCTGAATGGTGACAGATTAGGAAAAGGGGAGGTGCAACGAGACCTGGGTGTCATGGTACATCAGTCATTGAAGGTTGGCATGCAGGTACAGTAGGCGGTTAAGAAAGCAAATGGCATGTTGGCCTTCATAGCGAGGGGATTTGAGTACAGGGGCAGGGAGGTGTTACGACAGTTGTACAGGGCCTGGGTGAGGCCACACCTGGAGTATTGTGTACAGTTTTGGTCTCCTAACTTGAGGAAGGACATTCTTGCTATTGAGGGAGTGCAGCGAAGGTTCACCAGACTGATTCCCGGGATGGTGGGACTGACATATCAAGAAAGACTGGATCAACTGGGCTTGTATTCACTGGAGTTCAGAAGAATGAGAGGGGATCTCATAGAAACGTTTAAAATTCTGATGGGTTTAGACAGGTTAGATGCAGGAAGAATGTTCCCAATGTTGGGGAAGTCCAAAACCAGGGGTCACAATCTAAGGATAAGGGGTAAGCCATTTAGGACCGAGATGAGGAGAAACTTCTTCATCCAGAGAGTGGTGAACCTGTGGAATTCTCTACCACAGAAAGTTGTTGAGGCCAATTCACTAAATATATTCAAAAAGGAGTTAGATGTAGTCCTTACTACTAGGGGGATCAAGGGGTATGGCGAGAAAGCAGGAATGGGGTACTGAAGTTGCATGTTCAGCCATGAACTCATTGAATGGCGATGCAGGCTAGAAGTTCCGAATGGCCTACTCCTGCATCTATTTTCTATGTTTCTATGTTTCTAACGTCTCATCCAAAAGACGGCACCTCCGACAGTGCGACACTCCCTCAGTACTGCCCCTCCGACAGTGCGGCGCTCCATCAGCACTGCCCCTCCGACAGTGCAGCACTCCCTCAGTACTGCCCCTCCAACAGTGCAGCACTCCCTCAGTACTGCCCCTCCGACAGTGCAGCACTCCCTCAGTACTGCCCCTCCGACAGTGCAGCACTCCCTCAGTACTGCCCCTCCGACAGTGCAGCACTCCCTCAGTACTGCCCCTCCGACAGTGCAGCACTCCCTCAGTACTGCGCTGAAGGCGAGGATGTTGTACTCAAGTCCCTGACCTTGAACCCATGACCTTCTGATGGAGAGGCGAGAGTGAGGTAGAGCTGACAATTGGAAGATTTTTTGTGTAATGCAGCTCCGACAGGTCTGTCTGTCCGGGCCCAGACATTCCCACTCTGTATTAATGTAATCGGCATAGCTCCTTATTCTCCGGAGTGAAGTTAAGCACGTGCCCACCAGAAAAGCAGCAAAATACATACGTGTGCACTGACACACACATGCAAGCAACATCTACACATGTTCAACAACACACATTCTCTCCAAACTACACCAAGCACCTTCTGGATTTAATGCTGTCAATTTAGAGGTCACTTATCTCGGGAAGATCGCTGCAGAGACTTGGAGATCTGCCCAGACACGGCACCTCCTCGACTGCCTTTCAAATCCCTCCTCTAGAAATGCTGCGTTATCCAACAGATCGGACAGCATCCTCGCTACTGGACCTTGTCCTCCTGTCCCTCAGTCTCCCTCAGTGACCCTCGGTCTCCCTCCTGTCCCTCAGTCTCCCTCAGCCCCCCCGTCCCTCAGCCCCCCTGTCTCTCAGTGACCCTCAGTCTCCCCCCTGTCTCTCAGTGACCCTCAGTCTCCCTCCTATCTCTCAGTCTCCCTCCTGTCTCTCAGTCTCCCTCCTGTCTCTCAGTCTCCCTCAGTGACCCTCAGTCTCCCTCCGTGACCCTCAGTCTCACTCAGTGACTCTCGGTCTCCCTCAGTGACCCTCGGTCTCACTCAGTCTCACTCAGTGACTCTCGGTCTCCCTCCATTGAGGGAAGGCTCTGTACCAAATGGCCCTCTCACAATCGAGGCGAGGCTGCCTCGGGTATCTTTCTCCAAGGGAAGGGAGAAAGTTGAAAGCTTGATGCTGTGCAGATGGTGCAAGTCTGATCCAATCCCTGGATGAGGGGTCGGAGGAGGTGCTTGCAGACCGAGATTGTGTTAGATACGACCGCAATCTATTTCACAGAGATACTCCTTAACTCAAAAGGAGTGAAGGTTTCAATTGGGGAGTGGAGAATGCTTGAAATATTGCTGAAATTTGTTTTTACTGCACAGAGTTTATTGTCTGCTTGCCAACAAAAGCCAGCCTCGTGTTGCTTGGTGTCAGGGAGCGCAGGTTTGAACCTGCACAGAGGCAGCAGGGAGGCCTGGGGGGTGAGTGATCCCGACCCTGCTACCCAGCACACAGACCCAGTCAGCACCCGCTTCCACTGCCCTAGGGGGCTTCCCTCCCGGACAACAAGGCCCTCCCCCTCCACCCCGGGAAACAAGGCCCTCCCCCCCCCCCCAGGGAGCAAGGACCCCCCCACACCCCCAGCACCCACCCTCTCCCAGAAACCCATGGGCCCTCCCCCCCCCCTCCCAGAAACCCCCGGGTCCCCCCCTCCCAGAAACCCCCGGGACCCCCCCCTCCCAGAAACCCCCAGGTTCCCACCCTCCCAGAAACCCCCAGGTTCTCCCCTCCCAGAAACCCCCAGGTCCCCCCCCCTCCCAGAAACCCCCAGGTCCCCCCTCCCAGAAACCCCCGGGTCCCCCCCCTCCCAGAAACCCCTGGGTCCCCCAGAAACCCCCAGGTCCCCCCCTCCCAGAAACCCCCAGGACCCCCCCCCCCCTCCCAGAAACCCCCAGGTCCCCCCCCTCCCAGAAACCCCCAGGTTCCCTCCTCCCAGAAACCCCGAGGTCCCCCCCTCCCAGAAACCCCCAGGTCCCCCCCTCCCAGAAACCCCCTGGTCCCCCCCTCCCAGAAACCCCCGGGTCCCCAGTCTAAGCTGACACATCAGACTGGTCCTGGCGAGAATGTACCGAGGGCCTCCGACATTGGTGGCGCTGCACTCCTGCACAATTCACATCAAATTCTAACTAGAACACACACACCAACAACTTGGTCTGAAAAACTCGTCTGTCTCAATGCCAGGCTCCTCAGCAGCCCAGTGACAGGCTTCACTGACCCAAGTCATGAACTCTCTCCCTAACTCGCCAAGGCTCCTTCGACAGCACCTCCCAAACCCGCGACCTCTACCACCTAGAAGGACAAGGGCAGCAGGTCCATGGGAACACCACCACCTCCACGTTCCCCTCCCAGTCACACACCATCCTGACTTGGAAATATATCGGCCGTTCCTTCATCGTCGCTGGGTCACAATCCTGGAACTCCCTCCCTATCAGCACTGTGGGAGCACCTTCACCACACGGACTGCAGCGGTTCAAGAAGGCGGCTCACCACCACCTTCTCAAGGGGCAATTAGGGATGGGCAATAAATGCCGGCCTTGCCAGCGACACTCACATCTCCGGAACGAAAAAAAATGACCTAACTATTTGAAATGAACAATTTTTATTTTGCTGTAGCTTCAGGAGGGGAAAGCCAGTATCAGCAGAAAACCTTCCCTCGTGTCCCGATAACCTGCCTGTTCCTCGAACCCACCTGCCGTGCGTTTCAAATATTGCTGTCGTCTTTAAAGCCTTGAAACACACGAAGCTGGAAATAACTGTTGGTGCTAACAGTGGATTTTACATTTCTCTGTTCACCATTTTAATAAAGGTGTTAACCAATTTATAACCAGCCTATAATCGTTCTTCTGCCCTCCTGCTAGAAATGCAATCGCACACACTTCCAGCAAAGGCCAATCCCACTGTCCCCTATATCAGGAGTCAAACTCTTCAAAATCATGATATTGGGTAAGAAATCGTGAGTTGCTATTTTCGGGTTTATAAACCTCATTCGTGATTTTATTTCATCTCCAACAAGTCACAGGCCATTACAAAAATGATATTACTGCATCTGAAAATGCTTTACAAAAAACTTTTAAAATTCTAGCCTTCACGAGTTGGGGTAAATTTTAATTCAAAATTGCGCATCTCAGAATGAATTTGCTCAGGTTTACAGAGGATTACACGGGATATACGGCACAGAAACAGGCCATTGGGCCCAACCTGTCCAGGCCGGCCTTTATGCCCAACTCCAGCCTCGTCCTCAATGGTTGAAATACAAAAGTTCACTTGGCTGAGAAGCTGGTTTGTGGAAAGAGGCTCAGATGGCTGGTGTTTCCTGTACCCTTACTGATGACCCCCCAACCCCGCCGTTTCCCCATCAACACTGACGGCTGGAGCAGACAGCGCTGATCGCCATGGTAACACAGGAGGCTCCACTGCAAGACCATAAACAAACTGAAAACAGATTTTAAAAAATGACAGAATTTAAGCAGGGCTATAATTCCCCTGCGACACACCACATCGCACATCACAATCACGCACAGCAGTGCAAGCCCAAATATGGGAATCTCCGGGACATTTTGCTGAATTAAGTACATCATCATCATTACAACCCGACTCACAATCTTATTTCCTGAACCCACCAATTACACAGTTCCAGAGAGAGGGATGTTCCAGTAACGCCACGTAACAGCCCCATGTTACCGGGTCCTCCTTGTGTCACTGGCGGTGAAGAGAATAAGCCTCACACATAAGTGGCTCGGCAAGTCTCCGACAGTCCCTGCCACATAAATAAAACGCTTTGCAATGCTGCCACTTTACCAACTCGTTGCACGTAAGTTCTTTCAGAACAAGCATTAACTGAAGCCACCTGTAACTTCAACTTTCAAAAACCATCTGCTCATCTTCAAACCTCGCTGCCTGAACTTTGTACAGAGTCAATACTGAGACAGTAAGCCATGGATTGTTTGGGTCCGATCCAGTCTCCTTCTCCTGCTGGTGTGACCGTCTCTCTCAGTCCCCAGTCCGCAGACCCCAGCCCTGAGCCACCCCCCCTAGTCCGGAGCCCCCCACCCTCAGTCCGCACCAAGTCCCGCTCACCCATCACCCCCTGTGCTCGCTGACCCGTGTCCTAACTCGCACCAAGTCCCGCTCACCCATCACCCTCTGTGCTCACTGCCCCGTGTCCTAACTCGCACCAAGTCCCGCTCACCCATCATCCCCTGTGCTCGCTGACCCATGTCCTAACTAGCACCAAGTCCCGCTCACCCATCACCCTCTGTGCTCACTGCCCTGTGCCCTAACTAGCACCAAGTCCCGCTCACCCATCACCCTCTGTGCTCACTGCCCTGTGCCCTAACTAGCACCAAGTCCCGCTCACCCATCACCCCCTGTGCTCGCTGCCCTACATTGGCTCCCAGTTAAGCAACACCTCGATTTCAAAATTCTCATTCTTGTTTTCAAATCCCTCCATGGCCCTCGCCCCTCCCTATCTCTGTAATCTCCTCCAGCCCCACAACCCCCCGAGATATCTGCACTCCTCTAATTCTGCCCTCCTGACCATCCCTGATTATAATCGCTCCACCATCGGTGGCCATGCCTTCTGCTGCCTGGGCCCCAAGCTCTGGAACTCCCTCCCTAAACCTCTCCACCTCTCTACCTCTCTCTCCTCCTTTAGGATGCTCTTCAGAATCCACCTCTTTGACCAAGTTTGCCCTGATTTTTTTTTTGTGGCTCGGTGTAAAATTGTGTTGGATAACGCTCCTGTGAAGCGCTGTGGGACATTTTACTACGTTAAAAGCGCTATAGTAGTTGTTGTTGGTTACCCCCTAAGTGTTTTGCGCGATTCTGACAAGTTCTATAAATACGTAAGCCCCGGTGAGTGGCACTGTGAGTTTGAAAAACCCCTGCTGCTTCAGAATGAGGCCACGGGGTATGTTAACCCCCCCCCCCGCCCACACTCCGACCCCCGATTTAAATCCCGCGAGCCAATCCACCCCTGTTCTCGGGCTGGAAGCGCCAGATAATCGCTCAGTTCAAAGGTCACCCGGCCTCCACCAGAACCTCCTGACCTCCAACAGAAGGCGGACGCGGCCTCGGTTCAATGCCTGAAATCAGTCTCTCCTGCCCCCCGTCTCCCCCCTGCCCCCCGTCTCCCCCCTACCCCCCGTCGCTGCGAGGTTAGCCCGGACAGAAAACAACACACAGTAACAGTCGCCGGGCGATGTGACAGAGGACCCCGCCCAATCTGGACTCGCCCCCAGGGGAGCAGGCGACAAATCGGGGACATTCACTCCCTGGCAGGTATAGGGTTAAAATCACCCTGCTGACGTGTACATGGGACGCTGAATATCCCGACAGCACCTGGACGACTGTTTCAAGTGTTCAAAATAATTTTTTTTTTAAAAAGGTCTAAATTTATAGCATCCTAAAATATGGATTCACCTTAAATACCCCATAAAGACTAAATATGCGGAGTGTTTCACACCAGTGATGCTTTACAGGAGAGTGGATGTAATCACAAGGCCAAGTGAAAGGGGACTGGGAGCACAAGAGGCTGTCTGTTCACTAATCACAGGCACTATCCTCATTTTAACTATTCGGCTCATCTATATTTAGACTCAACTTAAAAATGCTGAATAAAATATGAACCATTTTCTGATTTGACGTCCGCGGCAGTATGTGAGCCTGCTTGTGTGAATTCCGTCATTCTGCGTAAAGTAAAATAGCTGCAGTTACTGCAGCTCTCAGTCGAAACGATAAATATATTAAAGTTGCCATTAAATAAATATTTATTCCTAATCTCAGATAGCTGTTCAGCTCCAGTCTCCCTGGGTGTTGAGCGTTTGACTAGACTTGCCAGCCGGTGGGGTGGTCTATCAGCGAGATACAGGGCGCCCTCCCGCACTGTGAACGGGGCTCCATGCAAACAGGCATGGTCCATGATGCAGCCGAGGTTATACACACACACATTATGGCCCACATTGCCCAAGGATGCAGCGTTAACACGGTATTGAAGGACTGTCACCAAGCTCATGGTCTACAGGGCTGTAGTGATACCCGCCCTCCTGTGTGGCTCAGAGACATGGACCATGTACAGTAGACACCACAAGTCGCTGGAGAAATACCACCGATGATGTCTCCCCAAGATCCTACAAATCCCCTGGGAGGACAGAAGCACCAACATTAGCGTCCTCAACCAGGCCAACATCCCCAGCATTGAAGCACTGACCACACTCGACCAGCTCCGCTGGGCGGGCCACATTGTCCGCATGCCCCAGACATGAGACTCCCAAAGCAAGCGCTCTACTTGGAACTCCTTCACGGCAAACAAGCCAAAGGTGGGCAGAGGAAACGTTACAAGGACACCCTCAAAACCTCCCTGATAAAGTGCAACATCCCCACCGACACCTGGGAGTCCCTGGCCAAAGACCACCCTAAGTGGAGGAAGAGCATCCGGGAGGGTGCTGAGCACCTCGAGTCTCATCGCCGAGAGTATGCAGAAACCAAGCGCAGGCAGTGGAAGGAACATGCGGAAAACCAGTCCCACCCTCCCCTTCCCTCAACCACTGTCTGTCCCACCTGTGACAGGGACTGTAATTCCCATATTGGACTGTTCAGTCACCTGAGAACTCATTTTAAGAGTGGAAGCAAGTCTTCCTCGATTCCGAGGACTGCCGATGATGATGATTTGTGACTGACCCTTAGCCCATGACAAACACTGTGGACCACACACACACTCACACACAAACACACACACACACTCACTCACACACATACACATACACACACACACATACATACACACATACACACACACACACGCATACATACACACACACACATACACATACACACACACATACACACACCCTTCACCTTTCACACTCAGTGACATTCTCCTCCTTTGCCCTCTCTGAGGCATTCAGTCTGCCACCCCAGTGCCTGTTTGGTGAGAGGCAATCGTGCTCAGTCCCCAATCCCCGTCCGTTCCTCGTCCTCAGCTCCCCTCTCCATCTTCCGCTAATGATTTCAAATCTCAGACCTCTGGTTACTGATCCACTCACCAGAGGGAATAGATTTTCCGTGGATTAGGTCACCTCTGAACCTTCTCTGATCCAAGGAGAATGCTCCAAATTGTTTCATCCCACCTCATATCCCTTGCCATTATTTTACATCTCACTCCCAGAAATAATTCTACCCATAAAAGATAAAGTTTTGCCACGAGGATCACATGTGGCTTGCTGGCGCTCTCCAGGTGGGCCAAACACCAAGGTTGTGGCCACAGATGCCCACTGATCAGCGCTGACCATCCAGGTCACCAGGCAGGCACCTCAATCATGTGGGGCCGATGGGTGCCCACCAGCCCACTGAGGTCAGAATGGTCAGGGTCGTCTGTCAACCCGGGGGTTGTAGGGGGTGTTTGAGCGTGGGGGTGGGGTGTGTGAGTGTGGGGTGTGTGAGTGAGTGAGTGAGTGTCGGGGTGTGAGCGTGTGAGTGAGTGTCTGAGTGTGTGGGGGTGTGTGGGAGTGTGGGGGGTGTGTGGGGGTGTGTGGGGAGGTATGTGGGGAGGTGTGTGGGGTGTGTGTGGGGGGTGAGGGGGGTGTGGGGTGTGTGGGGGTGTGTGGGGTGGGGGGGTGTGGGGGGTGTGGGGTGTGTGTGGGGGGTGGGGGGGGTGTGTGGGGGTGTGGGGGGTGGGGGTGTGTGGGGAGTGTGTGGGGGTGTGTGGGGGGTGGGGGTGTGTGGAGGTGTGTGGAGGTGTGTGGGGGGTGGGGGTGTGTGGGGGTTGTGGGTGTGTGGGGTTGTGGGTGTGTGGGGGTGTGGGGGTGTGGGTGTGTGGGTGTGTGGGGGTGTGGGGGTGTGTGGGGGTGTGTGGTGTGTGTGGGGTGTGTGGGGGTGTGTGGAGGTGTGTGGGGGGTGGGGGTGTGTGGGGGGTGTGGGTGTGTGGGGGGGTGGGGGTGTGGGGGTGTGTGGGGGTGTGTGGTGTGTGTGGGGTGTGTGGGGGTGTGTGGTGGGTGTGGGTGTGTGGGTGTGTGTGGGGGTGTGGGGGTGTGTGGGGGTGTGTGGGGGTGTGTGAGGTGGGGGGGTGTGTGAGGTGGGGGGGTGTGTGAGGTGGGGGGGTGTGTGAGGTGGGGGGTGTGTGGGGGGTGTGGGGTGTGTGTGGGGGTTGGGGGGGGTGTGTGGGGTGTGTGGGGGTGTGTGGGGGGGAGCTATGGCAGCTGCCCCAAGAGAGTAAAGTCCAGCCTTCCGTTGATAATCAAACATTATGTAAATGTAACCCAACCCTTGGGGGTTCTGGTCCTGCCCTTTATAGACCCACTTCTGCCTTTCGGGAGGCCACAATCTCTCATTTTACTGGCCGTGCCATCCTCCGGTCCTCTGCCAGCCTTCGGACCCGCCCCTCCCCCAGCCCCCGCCTTGCCCCCAGACTCCGCACCCTGCCCCCGGCCACCGCCTTGCCCCCAGCCCCCAGCCACCGCCTTGCCCCCAGACTCCGCCCCAGCCCCCGGCCACTGCCGTGCCCCCAGGCCCCGCCCCCAGCCCCGCCTCCCCGGCCCTATCTCTCCCCTGCCCCTCCCCCGGCACCGCCCCTCCCCAGCATGGGGAACCATGTTTGGGAAAGACGGAGGTTGGAATACAGAAGCAGCCCCTGAATATTAAAACGATTGGAGGCTGGGCCCAGGCCTGTTTTCAAGGCCTCATTGTGTGGGCATCGTGCTGATAGTTCGTGTAACCGCGTACCTTACTGTACACACTGCGACTGCCGGGACTCCTGGACAGTAACTGGGTCTCACACAAAGGTCGCAATTTCCCGGGGTGACCGGTGATGGGTCAGGGGACAAGTTGTTACTTTTGGCAGTGGATCGAGAACCACCACCAACACCAACCTTCTCCACAATCACCGGATACTGCACAGGACACAGGGCATCAGCACCCGACCACACTGCTGCCCAGGAGGCCAGGGATGGCCAACCTTGGCCACATTTACTTCACTGGACGCTGTACACTGACTGCCACATGATGCACCAGGTTAGCACCACTCCACGCCAGCACCATACAGCACCCCTACAATGCCCAAACCCTTCCTCTCACACTCAGGACCATTGCGGGCGGGGGGGGGGGGGCGGTTACAGTTATGTCTCATCATTCACTACAACTCACAAAGCCACTTCTAAGGATCACACAAATCTGTCCAAGACCGGAAAGTGTTGAAAATAAAGATTTTTATGTTTGATAGCACATTAACGGAAAATTTACATAAATATTGCATAAAAGACCCTTGTGTGTGGTTAGTCGGGATGATTGGACGAGGATGCGGGTGAGTGTGAGGGGTGGCTGGTGGGATGGGGATGTGATAATGTAGATAGAGAGGGGGATGGGTGGAGGTGCAAGGTCAGTTGGTGTGTGTAAGGATGTGCAAGGGTCGGGTAGGGAAGGCAGAGTGATGGGGATGTGAGGAGAGGCACAGCAGGATGGGGTTCAGTGTGGTTTGCAGTAACGTTTGGTGATCTACTGAGATCATTGAAAGGTTTGCACCATTGCAGCCTGGTCCTCCTGACCACATCCCTGCTGTGCCCTCCTGTGCAATGTGCAACCAGGTTGTTTCGGTCTCCTGGGGAGCTCGCTTAAGCCTATGGGGAGGGAAGAGAACCTCCCTGTGTGATCCGACTTCCTCCACAAGCATCTGGAGGGGGTCATCGGAGAGCTGGGTGGAGCCCTGTACCTCGCTGCTGCTTTGTCAGTGTTTGCAGCGCTCCAATGCTGTAGTGACTGACAGCACGATGTTAGATTAAAAATGTTATATCTAATGTGGCCATGGTCGCTTTATAGACCGTGTTATCAGACCCACTCCTGTAACACACTGGGTGGGCATACTGGGCCCCATTAAAGTTAAGTTCATTTACAACAGGAGGGTCATGACCCCCCACGGACACCGCCCATAGCGGGGTCGTGACCCCCCATGACACCGCCCACAGCGGGGTCGTGATCCCCCATGGACACCGCCCACAGCCGAGGTAAAGAAAATTCCGATCGCAGAGTGGTGCCTCAGGAGAGAAGGGGAGTAGGATATTGGCAGAAGCTAGTCGGGATTGTACATCAGTTCACTCCTCGGGCCCTGCGCCAAATCTCGGCCACGGCGGGGACAACTAGCGAAACTCAAGAAAACGTTAACTTTTGTCGCAGTTACACCAGTGGCCCAAAGTGGAACTCGAAGCGGTGGCCACCCTGTGCAGCGTAACAGTGACCATTGTAAGGCTGCTCCCGAGTCCCTGTGCAACACCGCACCACCGATAATCACTGTCCCAGCCCGGCTCATGTGGCAACGCAGTCACTGGTCACAGTTTGCCAGCTCGGACACACATCCAGGCCGCTGCTCTCCAAAGTCTGTGGTGAAGAATCTTCACCACCCACAACAGTTGCGGCCTATAATCAACCTCTTATCTACAAGAACGATCTTTAAATTTAGCTCAATTTTGGCCGGTGCAGCAGCGTTTAACAAAGCTTAACTGATGGCATGAAATTCTCCTTTCTGGTGACTGTAAAGGTCAATGGGCTTCCTCGACACAGTCCCTAATGGACACGCACCAAACGTAACTGGCACTGGGACACGGAGAGGACAAATGGTGACAGTGTGGCAGGAGAGAGTGGGTTCTCTGTTGTTGCAGCACATGTTGGGGCTTATTGGAGGGGAGCTTCATTCTGCATTCAACCGCGGTCCACCCGACTGCCAATACTGAAGGTGATGTCCAAATGTCCGATTCCCCAAGCACCTGAACAGGCCCTTGTTTCGAGTGCAAATGTTTTCTTTAAGAAGCCAATAAATGCTGCTGAAACCATCGCACCAATTCCACAACATGTAACGTTGCGACAGACTGCGAACTCCCAGATACTGGTGCCCCGGGGAGCAGGGACCTGAGAACTCCCAGATACTGGTGCCCCGGGGAGCAGGGACCTGAGAACGCCCAGATACTGGTGCCCCAGGGAGCAGGGACCTGAGAACTCCCAGATACTGGTGCCCCGGGGAACAGGGACCTCAGAACTCCCAGATACTGGTGCCCCGGGAGCAGGGACCTGAGAACTCCCAGATACTGGTGCCCCGGGGAACAGGGACCTCAGAACTCCCAGATACTGGTGCCCCAGGGAGCAGGGACCTGAGAACTCCCAGATACTGGTGCCCCGGGGAACAGGGACCTCAGAACTCCCAGATACTGGTGCCCCAGGGAGCAGGGACATGAGAACTCCCAGATACTGGTGCCCCGGGGAACAGGGACCTGAAAACTCCCAGATACTGGTGCCCCGGGGAGCAGGGACCTGAGAACTCCCAGATACTGGTGCCCCGGGGAGCAGGGACCTGAGAACTCCCAGATACTGGTGCCCCGGGGAGCAGGGACCTGAGAACTCCCAGATACTGATGCCCCGGGGAGCAGGGACCTGAGAACTCCCAGATATTGGTGCCCCGGGGAGCAGGGACCTGAGAACTCCCAGATATTGGTGCCCCGGGGAACAGGAACTGGAGAACTCCCAGATACTGGTGCCCCAGGGAACAGGAACTGGAGAACTCCCATATACTGGTGCCCCAGGGAGCAGGGACCTGCAAACTCCCATATACTGATGCCCCGGGGAACAGGGACCTGAGAACTCCCAGATATTGGTGCCCCGGGGAGCAGGGACCTGAGAACTCCCAGATATTGGTGCCCCGGGGAACAGGAACTGGAGAACTCCCAGATACTGGTGCCCCAGGGAGCAGGGACCTGAGAACTCCCAGATACTGGTGCCCCAGGGAACAGGAACTGGAGAACTCCCAGATACTGGTGCCTGGGGAGCAGGAACCTTCAGAAAACTGCTCAGTTGCTTAAATCCAGGTTGATGAGCAAAAGGCCTTTGAAAATCTGAAATGCAACTTGGGAAAGCTGCCAGATTTAGCACCTGGAGTCCCAGCATCAGCTGCACACTGCAGACTGATGATGGAGCAACACAAGGGGTTCAGTGCAGAGTCACTTTCCTGCACCGTCTCTGGGTGAAATGTCCTGGCTGTATCGAGAGACCGGAAAGCTGCTAAAGCCCCTCCACCCACTCACCTGTCAATGAAGATAAAGAGGATTATTCACACACGGCCGCTGGCCAACCCTCGAGAGTTGAGGCTGTTCCGGTGGCATATGGAGCAAGTTCTGATTCCCTGCCTCCTTCTCTCATCCTTTCTTTCATTCTCATGTAAAGAAAGACTTGCATTTATATAGCGCCTTTCACAACCACCGGACGTCCCAAATCACTTTACAGCCAATTAAGTACTTTTGAGTGCAGTCACTGTTGTAAAGTGGGAAACGCGGCAGCCAATTTGCACACAGCAAGCTCCCACACACAGCAATGTGATAATGATCAGATAATCTGTTTTAGTGATGTTGATTGAGGGATAAATATTGGCCAAGATACCGGGGATAACTCCCCTGCTCCTCTTCAAAATGGTGCCCTGGGATCTTTTACATCCACCTGAGAGAGTAGACGGTTTAATGTCTCATCTGAAAGACGGCACCTCCGACAGTGCGGCACTCCCTCAGCACTACCCCTCTGACAGTGCAGCATTCCCTCAGTACTGCTCCTCCGACAGTGCGGCACTCCCTCAGTACTGCCCCTCCGACAGTGCGGCACTCCCTCAGTACTGCCCCTCCGACAGTGCGGCACTCCCTCAGTACTGCCCCTCCGACAGTGCAGCTCTCCCTCAGTACTGCCCCTCCGACAGTGCGGCACTCCCTCAGTACTGCCCCTCCGACAGCGCGGCACTCCCTCAGTACTGCCCCTCTGACAGTGCAGCTCTCCCTCAGTACTGCCCCTCCGACAGTGCGGCACTCCCTCAGTACTGCCCCTCCGACAGCGCGGCACTCCCTCAGTACTGCCCCTCCGACAGTGCAGCTCTCCCTCAGTACTGCCCCTCCGACAGTGCGGCACTCCCTCAGTACTGCCCCTCCGACAGCGCGGCACTCCCTCAGTATTGCCACTCCGACAGTGCAGCTCTCCCTCAGTACTGCCCCTCCGACAGTGTGGCGCTCCCTCAGTACTGCACTGGAGTGGCAGCAGTGGGGGACTTGAATCCACAACTTGCTGCCCACTGAGCCACAGCTGAGGCAGGGCTTGTGCACCATGGTGGTCAGAGACAGAGATACACGACAGCCCGCAATTGTGCTGCATACTCCCACCAAACTCTCTCCCACTGCCTGACTGGCCGATCGGTCCTTCCAGCCTTTCCTCTTGACACCTCAAATTCTAGCATTCTCAGTTTTTCTTCTAACCTGTATTTTGCTCCAATCTATAACGGCAAAATGTGCATTTCTGAATAAAAACCCGAGCGGGGCTCCCTCTCCCGATGGGGGGGGTGAGTAAAGTCTTTGCTCGGCCCAAGTGATGAGCCAAGTCTGTCGCTCATTCATGGTGCAGACATTTCGCTGACCTCAGCCAGACCAGCCGTTGGCGGCTTAATGGGACTCAACACCCGTGGGCTCAGGATAGGGGAGACGAAAGGAACCAGCTCGGGTTCCACCATCACCGCTGTCGGCCACGTGAACTGGCATCGTCCACAGAGCTGGCACAGGCACCACGGGCTGATGGCCTCCTTCTGTGCTGTAAGATTCCGTGTGTGGCCATTTTGGCTGATGTTCGCTGCCTCAGTCCCAGGTCCGTGAATAGGGACCAGGAGCAGGACGTGAACATAACCGGGCTCGGTGACCAGTGACCAGGCTCGGTGACCAGTGACCAGGCTCGGTGACCAGTGACCAGGCTCGGTGACCAGACTCGGTGACCAGTGACCAGGCTCGGGTGTTGAGAGAATGAGTGGACTCTCACTCGCTCAGCGCCCAGATGACGAGGTACCACTGGGCTCCAGGCACCCGGGGAACTCTGCCGCACCCCAGCACGAGTCATCCTTCAGGAGAGGACAGCAGAAGTAAAAGAAAATGGCGTCTGCACTGCGAGGTATCAGGGCTTCATCGCAATCCATTGGAGAAGTGGGAATGTGCGCTGTCAGAGGGACAGTAAATGTCGGAGAACTCTCCAGTTGTCTGGGCCTTGCTGTGGTTTACACCAGAGGCAGTGAGCAGCAGCGGGACTGTGTGTGGACTGTGTCCCTGAGCAGGACAGCAAGCTGTGAAACCCTACACTGCTGCTGCATTAGAAGCAGCTTCTATCTTGCCTGTGGCAGCTAACAGCAGACAAGGGCCTTGTATCAACAGACTGTTGTTTCACAGCACAACACAGAGTCACAGTCAACAGGCTGTCCGTCCAAAATCAAAAACGCTAAGGCCAGCTGTCATCTCTAAATACATGTCAAAATGTAATCCAACAACTGGAAAGATGCACTTTTGTCTTTGCATGTCTCGGTATCTGTGACGTGCTGGCAGGATGGTCTCGATGTACCATGAGGGAGGGGGGAAACTCACATACCAAATATGGCAGCAACTTCCTCAAACGTTCTCCCAATCCCAGACGCCGGCGGTTACACTGATCTTACGCCAACGTTACCCGTGAGGAAATTCCCGCTGAAAATAGAGGGCGCATCGTGCTGACAGAGGATCGACTCAGAACGCTAAAACCAGCTTTCTCAAACACGGCGGGTGCTGAAACGCTGGCCAGGTCAGGCAGCGACTGATGCTGGCTCTCCCGCCAACTGTTTCTTGCATTTAACGTTTACATTTCTCGGTTAGATGCTGGCTGACTGCCTTTCTAATATTTTCTATTTTAGATTTCTCCTCTCTCTGCCGTGAGGTATTGACTCCTTCCAACACAGAGTTCCAACGGTCGGGGACGTGAAGGGAAGGAATACTCTGGTACTGACCCCAAGTATGGCCATTGTCTGTCAGGCTGCTCCACCACCAAAGGCATCGAAGATAATCACTTCAGCTTTCACAGTATCACCGTGGCTCAATGGGCAGCACCCTCGCCTCTGAGTCAGGAAATCATGGGTTCAAGTCCCACTCCAGGGACTTGAGCAAAAAATCTAGGCTGACACTCCCTGTGCAGTACTGAGGGAGCGCCACACTGTCGGAGGGGCAGTACTGAGGGAGCGCCACACTGTCGGAGGGGCAGTACTGAGGGAGCGCCGCACTGTCGGAGGGGCAGTACTGAGGGAGTGCCGCACTGTCAGAGGTGCTGTCGTTCAGATGAGACATTAAACCGAGGCCCCGTCTGCTCTCTCAGGTAAATGTAAAAGATCCCACGGCACTATTTTGAAGAAGAGCAGGGGAGTTTCCTCGCGGGTTCACAATTGGCCACGGCAATATCGGTGTAAACGCCGGGGTCTGGGATTGGGAGAATGCTAGACGAAGTTGTTGCCATATTTGGTATGTGGGTTTCCTTCCTCCCTCCCTCATTGTACACTCGAGCACGCCACAGATACTGAGACATGCAAAGACAAAAGTGCATCTTTCCAGTTGTTGGATTACATTTTGACATGTATTTATCGCTCAATCAACAGATTATCTGGTCATCATCACATTGCTGTATGTGGGAGCTTGCTGTGCGCAAATTGGCTACACTCCAAAAGTACATCATAAGAAACATAAGAAATAGGAGCTGGAGTCGGCCATTCAGCCCCTCGAGCCTGCTCCCCCATTCAATAATATCATGGCTGATCTGATCATGGACTCAGCTCCACTTCCCCGCCCGCTCCCCATAACCCTTCACTCCCTTATCGTTCAAAAATCTGTCTATCTCCACCTTAAATTTATTCAATGACCCAGCCTCCACAGCTCTCTGGGACAGAGAATTCCACAGATTTACAACCCTCAGAGAAGAAATTCTTCCTCATCTCAGTTTTAAATGGGCGGCCCCTTATTCTGAGACTATGCCCCCTAGTTCTAGATTCCCCCACGAGGGGAAACATCCTCTCTGCATCTACCCTGTCCAGCCCCCTCAAGAGCTTGTATGTTTCATTGGCTGTGAAGTCTTGTGACCCCCAGAGGTGGTGAACGGCACTATAGAAATGAAAGTCCTTCCCTTTCTCCGAACACACACACACACCCAGCAGAAGTCATGGCCAGAGAGCAGGGATGGGAACCAAGTTCCCATCTTCCTGTGCTTACCCCAAACGCCCTGGCCCAGGACCCACTGACAGAGCCTGGATTAGCCCGCTCTGGCCTGCCCACAGCCAGGATCAAGCACTCGACCCTGGGGGAACCAGCCCTTCCCTACTCTCCCCTCCCGTTCTGATCGCGGCTATTTCAGGCGGTTTGTCATGCTCTCGAAGTGCTCGGCAGTTTTATGCAGAAACTCAAACTACCATCAGATTAGTGGGAAAGATAAATAAATCGATCATAAATGTATTGAGAAGGAACCTGTTGTGGGCATCAGCCCACAATGCCCCCAGAGCAAACTTCGCCTGAACTTTGCAGCTGCCATTATGTAAAAGATGTTCAAAAGTTACTCAGCACAACAGCTGTAACTGTGCTTATCGCAAACAAATCTACTTCGCCCCTACAAAACAATCTATGTTAAACGTTGGTTGTGTTACTGGTGTCGGCATTGTGAAGAATGGTTCAGTCCAGCAGGCCGTGGTAACAGACACATGTTCAGTGGGACAGGCAGGGTGCAGAATAATCTATTGGAGGAATGTCTGTCGGGGCAGATGGATGCACGACTCACTGAAATAAACTCAGCATTTAAAGCATCCAACAGTGATGGCTGGGGCAACCTCCAACAGGAATAGCTGAAGCACTCAAAAGGAGTGTGCTAACAGAATATTCCAGCCAGTCAGTTCAGAAACATCTCCAAACAAGGCAGGTGGATTCATTGGGATTGACTGACTAGAATTAAACATTAGATGGAAATGATCGGGGGGGGAGCAGAGGGGGGGGGAGCAGGGGGGGGGAAGAGCGGGAGGGAGGGGGAAGAGCAGGGGGGGGAGGGGGAGGAGTGGGGGAGGAGGGGGAGGAGGGGGGGGGGGGGAGCAGGGGGGGGGAGAGCGGGGGGGAGGGGGAAGAGCGGGGGGGGGGGGAGGGGGAAGGGGGGGGGAGAGGGGGGGGGGAGGGGGAAGAGTGGGGGGGGAGGGGGAAGAGAGGGGGGCGGGGAGAGCGGGGGCCAGAGGGAGGTGGGGGGAGGGGGGCGGGGGGCGGGGGGAGGGGGGAGGGGGAGGGGGAGGGGGAGGGGGCGCGGGGCGCGCGAGACCAGTAAAGTAAAGTACCTGCATGTTTGCTTATAATAAAAACACAATTTGTATTTATATAGCGTCTTTAACGTAGTGTAATGCCATAAGGCGCTTCACAGCGGGGTATCTTACACCGAGCCACATGAGGAGATATTGGGGGCAGGTGACCAAAACCTTGGTCACAAAGGGAGGTTTTAAGGAGCGCCTTAATGGAAGAGAGAGGTAGAGAGGCGGAGAGGTTTAGGGAGGGAGTTCCAGAGCTTGGCGAGTGTTCCAGGCAACAGAAGGCATGGCCACCGATGGTGGAACGATTATAATCAGGGATGGTCAGGACGTCAGAATTAGAGGAGTGCAAACATCTCGGGGGGTTGTGGGGCTGGAGGAGATTACAGAGATAGGGAGGGGCGAGGGCCATGGAGGAATTTGTAAACAAGGATGAGAATTTTGAAATCGAGGCGTTGCTTAACCGGGAGCCAATGTAGGTCAGCGAGCACAGGGGGTGATGGGTGAACGGGACTTGGTGCGAGTTAGGACACGGGGCACAGGGGGTGATGGGTGAGCGGGACTGGGTGTGAGTTAGGACACGGGGCAACCGAGTTTTGGATCACGTAGGGTAGAATGTGGGAGACCGGCCAGGAGTGCATTGGAATAGTCAAGTCTGGAGGTAACAAAGGCATGGATGAGGGCTTCAGCAGCGGATGAGCTGAGGCAGGGGCGGAGACGGGCGATGTTACGGAGGTGGAAATGGGCGGTCTGAGTGATGGTGCGGAGATGTGGCCGGAAGCTCATCTCGGGGCCAAATGTAGCAACGAGGTTGGCAAGTGCTGACTCGACAAAGTTCAGGGACCTTTCCTGTTGGTATGGCTACTCACTGGGGTCCCTGGAAACAGGTCCTTCGAATTACATGACTTTGTGTTCCATTATTACAGTCCCAGTCCAGCAGCACCCCTCCTCGCCAAATTCCCAATCCCCCCACACCGCCTCCCCCGCCCCCTCCCCCATCCCTCCCCTCCTCCCCATCCCCCCTCCCCCTGCCCAACTTCCCCCCCCAACCCCTTCCCATCCCCTCCCCCACCCCCTCCTCCTCCCCACCCCCTCCCCATCCCTCCCACACCGCCTCCCCCACCCCCTCCCCCACCCCCTCCCCATCGCCTCCCACGCCCCCTCCCCCGCCCCATCCCCTCCCACACCGCCTCCCCATCCCCATCCCCTCCCACGCCCCCTCCCCATCCCCTCCCCCGCCCCCTCCCCAGCCCCCTCCCCCTCCCCTGCTCCCTCCCCCTCCCCAGCCCCCTCCCCCTCCCCTGCTCCCTCCCCCTCCCACGCCCCCTCTCCCTCCCGACGACCCCTCCCACACCCCTGTCACGATTATGGGTAAACAATATCACGGAGGACTCCCAGCCTTAGTCTGGCATCGGTGCCATTACTGCAACGAGAATGGTCCACAGGAAATGGGAGCTTGGCCGGGCTCCCTGCACATGGCGGACGTTGCCATGGCAACGTGAGAATGCAGTGCTCAGAATACCAGAGCCGGGAGCAAGGAATGAGTCGCGGTATTGTAATCAGAGCAACAGGTTCCGCCCCGTTTACTTTGAGGATGCCCGCGTAGCCGGCGAGAGATGAAAGCACGCACCAGAACGGAATGGATTACTGCGGAGAGCATTATTCCACCACCGCGGTCACTGGGGACCGTGTGTAAAAGCACTCGAACGGCGCACGTTTCCGCCCCCCACCCGGTGAACGGAGTCAGACTCTCGGCAACGGTTCACAAGACCAAACCTCACGCTCCGCCCACAGCCCGCCGATCGGTAACTATGACCAGCAGCCCCCGACCGGCTCACTATTGCCACAGCACAGCCCATCGCTATTGCAACGCCCGAGCTTTGCCGTTTGACGGAAAGGTAACGCAACCCGCTTTTTCTGGGACTCACTTGAGTTGCCGGCGGAGGTCTGTGGTTACAACAACAACTTGCATTTATGTAGTGCCATTAACGAAGTAAAACAGCCCAAAGTTCGTCACAGGAGCGACTGTCAGAGTTTGACAGCGACTAAAACTGCAACAGCAGATTTGCTGAGTTGCAGCAATGGGAGTTCTGGGGGGTCTCCGGCCTGTAATAGGTGCAGCGGTAGCAGGAGCGTGGCGATCGGGGGCTGTGGCTTAATACGTTTGATGCCTCTTTCCTGTATTAACAAATACAAAAGCAGTGATAAGCATGACGAGAGAGCAGTGTGGAGGAGCAAGGAGACATGAACTAGTGTAACCTATCCTACCCGGTCTCCGCAGAGAATTTCTGTCGCCCAGCTTTAACATGTTGAACAGTAGATCTTTCCAGAAGTTCATGCTGCAGAACTTTGCAACGAGTTCAAAAGGAGATGCTGCTATGTTCTGCGAGGGCATAGCCCAGGATTCGTGGGTATGGAGAGCACGATGTCACAGGCAAAATCAGCAGTGAGTAAAGTGACCACTGTCTCCTCTAAGGATCCATTTGCTTCGTGCTGTAGTTCGAACTAAACGAGATATTCCTCCTCCTCACCACGTCCATCACCAATACAGCAGTTTGCAGACACGCTCACGAAGTTTGGCAGTGTGACCCTTGAACTGTGCAGGATATGAGCCTGTATCTAGCGTGTTGCTGCAGTTAATTGGGCGAGGATATCCTGCACGGGTATCCAAAAATAAGCTGTTTAAAAATTCAAAAACAGGAGAAAGGCCAAGTGAAGAGTTGGTGTACAGCTAGCACAACTTGTCGACAGACCAGTTTCATAATCTGCTCACAACTCATGCGATGTACCAACGCAGGCGATATTGATTGCATTGACACGTGGCAGTGCCAAGATTTACTGGAAAATGTCTGGTCTTTTTGGAGAATGGTGGTGAGGGAAGTGACAGAGGCTGCACTGGAGATATTCTGTGCACTGCAACACACGAGCTACACATACAACCAACTCACCTCCAGAAACACCCAACACAAGAACAGCAATTGGAATCAACGCCTTCACATTCAATTAATTTCTCTGCACATCGGACGAGAGCTCCATGACCCAGTAAGCAGTATTAGTGCAAAGACTTAATCCTCGAGTGTGCCTGCCACAGTGACACGCGGAATATTACAGGGCAGGTCAGCTGAAGCATTTCAGCATCAAAAGTAAACCAAAGAAAAGTTACAAATTTTGTGGAATTCTGAAAAGCAGAAACTCTCCATTTACTCCGTGTAGAGGATGGTCACCTGACTTAACGCATCAGGGCCTCTTGAGCATCCCTGATTATAATCGCCCCACCATCGGTGGCTGTGCCCTCTGTTGCCTGGGCCCCAAGCTCTGGAACTCCCTCCCTAAACCTCTCCGCCTCTCTCTCTTCCTTTAAAACGTTCCTCAAAACCTGCCTCATCTGCCCTAATTTCGCCTTGTGTGGCTCAGTGTCAAACCTTGTTTGATAACACTCCTGTGAATCGCCTTTGGGCATTTCACTACCTTAAAGATGCTATATAAATACAGGTTGTTGTTACCGCCTACCGCGGGAAGAATGTTCCCGATGTTGGGGAAGTCCAGAACCAGGGTATGAAGAGAAAGCAGGAAAGGGGTACTGAGGTGGATGATCAGCCATGATCTTATTGAATGCAGTTGCAATATCGAAGGGCCGAATGGCCTACTCCTGCACCTATTTTCTATGTTTCTATGTTTACCCTGACCAAGTCTGAGCATTTCCAAGTGATGCCATCGTTGGACACATTCTGGCCCAAGCATACCTCTGCGAAATGGATCGCTGGGCATTCTGCACACTGCTAACCAATTATTATTGTTTAATGACAAAGTCCATGCTTGCTAGGTCGGCTGACTTCAAAATAAGCTTGCTAATAAAGTTTAAGGATCTGAAGGTGCGGTGGATAAACAAAACCTTTCACTGTGGCACGGAACCACACACACCAACTATTGTGTTCCTAACACAGGTATATATTGTGTTCCTAACACAGGTATATATTGTGTTCCGAACACAGGTATATATTGTGTTCCTAACACAGGTATATATTGTGTTCCTAACACAGGTATATATTGTGTTCCTAACACAGATATATATTGTGTTCCTAACACAGGTATATATTGTGTTCCTAACACAGGTATATATTGTGTTCCTAACACAGATATATATTGTGTTCCTAACACAGGTATATATTGTGTTCCTAACACAAGTATATATTGTGTTCCTAACACAGATATATATTGTGTTCCTAACACAGGTATATATTGTGTTCCTAACACAGATATATATTGTGTTCCTAACACAAGTATATATTGTGTTCCTAACACAGGTATATATTGTGTTCCTAACACAGATATATATTGTGTTCCTAACACAGGTATATATTGTGTTCCTAACACAGATATATATTGTGTTCCTAACACAAGTATATATTGTGTTCCTAACACAAGTATATATTGTGTTCCTAACACAGGTATATATTGTGTTCCTAACACAGATATATATTGTGTTCCTAACACAGATATATATTGTGTTCCTAACACAGGTATATATTGTGTTCCTAACACAGGTATATATTGTGTTCCTAACACAGATATATATTGTGTTCCTAACACAGGTATATATTGTGTTCCTAACACAGATATATATTGTGTTCCTAACACAAGTATATATTGTGTTCCTAACACAGGTATATATTGTGTTCCTAACACAGATATATATTGTGTTCCTAACACAGGTATATATTGTGTTCCTAACACAGATATATATTGTGTTCCTAACACAAGTATATATTGTGTTCCTAACACAGGTATATATTGTGTTCCTAACACAGATATATATTGTGTTCCTAACACAGATATATATTGTGTTCCTAACACAGATATATATTGTGTTCCTAACACAGGTATATATTGTGTTCCTAACACAGGTATATATTGTGTTCCTAACACAGATATATATTGTGTTCCTAACACAGGTATATATTGTGTTCCTAACACAGGTATATATTGTGTTCCTAACACAAGTATATATTGTGTTCCTAACACAGGTATATATTGTGTTCCTAACACAGGTGAGGCTGCACACAGGGAGGTTAAAGTAACAGTGACCTCAGTCTTTATTAAGACACTCCAGAGTGAGGAACAGGCCTTAGGGGCCGGCTTATATACAGTGCTCCCAAGGGATGCTGGGATCCCTTGGGACTTCAGGGGATGTGCTCCCTGGTGGCAGAACATGGGAGTGCATGCTTTACAGATACACAACATCACTCCCCCCCAAAGTCAAAGTGAAAACTATTTACAAGGTGAGGAGATCGGGAGCCTTTCTTTCCCTGGTGAACCGCCTCGGTACAAATGTTCTGGTGTGTTGGCTGTGCCCTCGCTGGGCTGGTGTGTTGTTGGCCCTACAGGGCTGCTGGGTGAGCCTGGCCTTGCTGGGCTGTTGGGCGTGATGGGTTCGATTTCCTGGTCCAGCGTGGTGTCGTTGATCCTTTGGGTGTGTGTTGTGGGCTCGAAAAAGGTGGTGTCTGCTGTGGGTTGTTCAGGGCAGTCTGTGAACCGCAGCCTCGTTTGGTCCAGGTGCTTTCTGCAAATTTGTCCATTGTCTAGTTTGACTACAAACACCCTGCTCCCTTCTTTAGCTATCACTGTTCCCGCAATCCACTTGGGACCATGTCCATAGTTAGCACATACACAGGGTCATTCAGATCAATTTCCCGTGACACAGTGGCGCGACCATCGTTTACATTTTGTTGCTGCCGCCTGCTCTCCACCTGATCATGCAGGTTGGAGTGAACCAGCGAGAGTCTGGTTTTAAGTGTCCTTTTCATGAGTAGCTCAGCCGGGGGCACCCCTGTGAGTGAGTGGGGTCTCGTGCGGTAGCTGAGCAGTACTCAGGACAGGCGGGTTTGGAGTGAGCCTTCTGTGACTCATTTAAGGCTCTGTTTGATGGTTTGTACTGCCCGCTCTGCCTGCCCATTGGAGGCTGGTTTAGACGGGGCCGAGGTGACATGTTTGATCTCATTGCGGGTCATGAATTCTTTAAATTCGGCACTGGTGAAACATGGCCCGTTGTCACTGACCAGTATGTCAGGCAGGCTGTGGGTGGCAAACATGGCCCTCAGGCTTTCAATGGTGGCGGTGGCGGTGCTTCCCGACATTATTTCACATTCAATCCATTTTGAAAAAGCATCCACCACCACCAGGAAGATTTTACCGAGAAATGGGCCCGCATAGTCGACATGGATCCTTGACCATGGTCTGGAGGGCCAGGACCACAAACTTAGTGGTGCCTCTCTGGGCGCGTTGCTCAACTGAGCACACACGCTGCATTGCCGTACACAGGACTCTAAGTCAGAGTCGATACCGGGCCACCACACGTGGGATCTGGCTATCGCTTTCATCATTACTATACCCGGGTGTGTGCTGTGGAGATCCGAGATGAACGTCTCCCTGCCCTTTTTGGGTAACACTACGCGGTTACCCCACAACAGGCAGTCTGCCTGAATGGACAGCTCGTCCTTTCGCCGCTGGAACGGCTTGATTGGCTCTTGCATTTCAACGGGGATGCTGGCCCAGCTCCCATGCAGTACACAGTTTTTTTACTAGGGACAGCAGAGGATCTTGGCTGGTCCAAGTCCTAATCTGATGGGCCGTGACAGGTGATTTATCATTTTCAAACGCTTCCATGACCATCAACAAGTCTGCGGGCTGCGCCACCATCAACAAGTTTGCAGGCTGCGCCATTTCCACCCCCGTGGTGGGCAATGGTAGCCGACTGAGAGCATCTGCACAGTTCTTGATGCCTGGCCTGTGGTGGATGGTATAGTTACACGCTGATAGCGCGAGTGCCCACCTTTGTCTGTGGGCTGAGGCATTAGTATTTATCCCCTTGTTTTCAGAGAACAAGGATGTGAGGGGCTTGTGATTGAAACCGAACAGGTACTGATGTATTTTCTTTACCCCGAACACACACACTAATGCCTCTTTCTCAATCATGCTGTAGGGCCTCTCGGCCTTAGACAAGCTCCTGGAAGCATAGGCGACAGGTTGCAAGTTCCCCGCAACTTTAGCTTGTTGTAATACACACCCGACTCCGTACGACGACGCATCACATGCTAGCACAAGTCTTTATACAAGCAGCTTGTTGGATCATAAAATGTTTCTGGCTTTCTCAAAAGCAATTACTTGTTTTTTTCCCCTTACCCAGTTCTCACTTTTGTGCAATAACACATGTAGGGGCTCTAAGAGGGTGCTTAATCCCGGTAGGAAGTTACCAAAATAGTTGAGGCCCAGGAACAACCGCAGTTCCGTGGCCTGGGCGCGTTCCTGATAGCCTCTGTCTTGGCGTCTGTGGGCCGAATGCCGTCCGCCGCAATCTTCTCCCCAAAAACTCCACTTCTGCTGCCATGAAGACGCATTTCGACCTCTTCAGCCACAGCCCTACGCGATCCAGTCGTTGGAGGACCTCCTCCAGGTTTTGTAGGTGCTCGACGGTGTCCCAACCCGTGACCAATATGTCGTCCTGAAAGACCACCGTGCGTGGTACTGACTTGAGTAGGCTCTCCATGTTTCTCTGGAAGATCGCTGCAGCTGACCGAATTCCAAACGGGCATCTGTTGTAGATGAACAGTCCCTTGTGTGTGTGTTGATGCAGGTGAGGCCCTTCGAAGACTCCTCCAGCTCCTGCGTCACGTAGGCCGAAGTCAGGTCGAGCTTGGTGAACGTCTTTCCTCATGCCAGCGTCGCAAATAGGTCGTCTGCCTTAGGTAGTGGGTATTGGTCCTGTAGCGAGAAACAATTAATAGTTACTTTATAATCACCGCAAATCCTGGCCATGCCATCACTTTTGAGTACTGGAACAATCGGGCTGGCCCACTCGCTGAATTACACTGGGGAGATGATGCCCTCACATTGCAGCCTGTCCAGCTCGATTTCCACTCTCTCCCTCATCATGTGAAGCACCGCTTGCGCCTTGTGGTGAATGGGTCGTGCCTCTGGGACCAAATGGATCCGCACCTTCGCCCTGGAAAAGTTTCCAATGCCTGGCTCAAAAAGGGATGGAAATTCGTTCAGAACCTGGGTACATGAGGCCTCATCGACATGTGATAGCACTCAGATGTCATCCCAGTTTCAGCGGATTTTGCCCAGCCAGCTCCTTCCAAGCAGTGTGGGGCCATCGCCTGGGACAATCCAGAGTGGCAGTTCGTGCACCGTGCCTTTGTAGGTGACCTTGACCATGGCGCTGCCCAGGACAGTGATAAGCTCTTTGGTGTACGGTCTCAGTTTCGTGTGGATGGGGCTCAGGGCTGGTCTGAATGCCTTGTTGCACCACAGTCTCTCAAACATCTTTTTACTCATGATGGATTGGTTAGCGCCAGTGTCCAGTTCCATGGCAATGGGTAAGCCATTCAATTTTATGTTTAGCATTATAGGTGGACATTTCGTCGAAAATGTGTGCACCCTGTGTACTTTAGCATCTGCCTCCTCTCTCTGAGGCTTGAAATTGCTTTGATCCACCATGGACCGATCTTCCTCTGCCACGTGGTGGTTAGCAGGTTTTGCAGAGCTTGCAGCTCGTTGGAGATGCCCCATTGTTCCACAGCTCTTGCAAACATACCCTTTGAAGCGGCATGAATAGGCTGAATGGAAGCCTCCACAACGCCAATAAGGTGTGAATTGCCTTGCATTCATCCTTTGTTGGGGACTCTGAGTCATCTGAGGCCTGCTGGCAGTTGCAGACTTGTGGGTTCTGCCCTGTACATTTCTGCTCGCAAACACAGTTCCAGTTAATTTATGAACATTGCTAGCCCTTGTGTACTGAGAGGTTTGTTTGGTGTTATCACTGGTCGATATAAACGCCTGTGCTATCGCAATGGCCTTACTGAGGGTCGGTGTCTCTACAGTCAAAAGTTTTCGTAGGATGGTCTCGTGGCCAATGCCCAGTACAAAAAAGTCTCTGAGCATTTGCTCCAGGTAGCCATCAAACTCACAGTGTCCTGTAAGTCGCCTTAGCTCGGCGACGTAGCTCCCCACTTCCTGACCTTCAGATCACTGGTACATATAGAACCGATCGGGTTAAGATGTTCCTGAACCAGTGTACACAGCTCCTCATACGACTTATCTGTGGGTTTCACCGGAGCCAGAAGATTCTTCATGAGGCTGTAGGTCGGTGCCCCGCAGACCGTGAGGAGGACCGCTCTCTTTTTTGCAGCGCTTCCTTCTCCGTCCAGCTCGTTGGCTACAAAGTACTGGTCTAGCCGTTCGACATAGGCTTCCCAGTCCTCACCCTCCGAGAACTTCTCCAGGATGCCCACAGGTTGCTGCATCTTTGCGTTGGATTCGTATACTCGTCGCCAGTTATTGTGTTCCTTACACAGATGAGGCTGCACACAGGGAGGTTAAAGTAACAGTGACCTCAGTCTTTATTAAGACACTCCAGAGTGAGGAACAGGCCTTAGGGGCCGGCTTATATACAGTGCTCCCAAGGGATGTTGGGATCTCTTGGGACTTCAGGGGGTGAGCTCCCTGGTGGCGGAACATGGGAGTGCATGCTTTACAGATACACAACAGTGTCACAGGTTTACATAGGAGCAGCCCCTCGAGCCCGTTACACAGGAACAGGAGGAGGCCATTTAGCCCCTCGAGTTTGTTACACAGAAACAGGAGGAGGCCATTCAGCTCCTCGAGCCTGTTACACAGGAACAGGAGGCCCATTCAGCCCCTCGAGCCTGTTACACAGGAACAGGAAGAGGCCCATTCAGCCCCTCGAGCCTGTTACACAGGAACAGGAGGAGGCCATTCAGCCCCTCGAGCCTGTTACACAGGAACAGGAAGAGGCCCATTCAGCCCCTCGAGCCTGTTACACAGGAACAGGAGGAGGCCATTCAGCTCCTCGAGTCTGTTACACAGGAACAGGAGGAGGCCCATTCAGCCCCTCGAGCCTATTACACAGGAACAGGAGGAGGCCCATTCAGCCCCTTGAGCCCGTTACACAGGAACAGGAGGAGGCCATTTAGCCCCTCGAGTTTGTTACACAGAAACAGGAGGAGGCCATTCAGCTCCTCGAGCCTGTTACACAGGAACAGGAAGAGGCCCATTCAGCCCCTCGAGCCTGTTACACAGGAACAGGAAGAGGCCATTCAGCCCCTCGAGCCCGTTACACAGGAACAGGAGGAGGCCCATTCAGCCTCTCGAGCCTGTTACACAGGAACAGGAGGAGGCCATTCAGCCCCTCGAGCCTGTTACACAGGAACAGGAGGAGGCCCATTCAGCCCCTCGAGCCTGTTACACAGGAACAGGAGGAGGCCATTCAGCCCCTCGAGCCTGTTATACAGGAACAGGAGGAGGCCATTCAGCCCCTCGAGCCTGTTACACAGGAACAGGAGGAGGCCATTCAGCCCCTCGAGCCTGTTACACAGGAACAGGAGGAGGCCATTCAGCCCCTCGAGCCTGTTACACAGGAACAGGAAGAGGCCATTCAGCCCCTCGAGCCTGCTCCGCCATTCAGTGGGATTGTAGCTGACCTGCGACCCTTGTCTAGCAAAAAACGATTGATCTCAGATTTAAAATGATTGAGCGAGCATCGCGGGGTTTCTATGAGAGAGCTGCACACTTCTATCACCCTTTGTGTGATGAGCTGTTCCCAACCTCTCTCCGGAGCAGCCGGTTTAAAGTTACGTCCCCATGTTCCAGGCTCCCCCAGCAGCAGGAAAATGTTATCTATTTACCCTAGCAACTTCTTTCAAAATCCCCCAATCCCCCCAACCTCCCCGCTCCGGTTAGTAATTGTCATCTGAGAACCGGCTGGTCGGGGCCCTGCACTCCCCGTTAGACACAGGATTGAGCTTGGCCGTCATGTCTTGTGTTTTCTTCCACAATCTGAAAGGGTGCAAGCTCTCGTGGGCCAGGCAGTGAGATCCAAGTGGGTTCCCAGCACCAGCCCAACATGGGGCGGGGGGGGCGGGGCGGGGGGAGGGGCGGCAGGCGGGGGAGGGGGGGCTCAGGCAGGGTGGGGGGGCCCAGGCCAGGGGGGGCGCCAGGTGGGGGAGGGGGGGCATGTTAGGGGAAGGGGCGCTCAGGTGTTAGGGGGGTGGGGTGGGCAGGCGGGGGGGGGAGCCCAGGTGAGGGAGGGGGGAGCCCAGGCGGGGTGGAGGGGGCCAGATGGGGGAGGGGGGTGGTGCGTTAGGGGTGGGGCGCTCAGGCGGGGTGGGGGGGCCCAGGCCAGGGGGGAGCCCAGGTGAGGGAGGGGGGAGCCCAGGCGGGGGAGGGGGAATGGGGCCATTGACGTGGAGCAGGGGCCCAATCCGATCGGGCGGATGCTGGTAAACTGCAGGCGGTAAGGACACTGCCGGCGGCTGGTTTATGCAGACCAGGCACCGCTGGAGTCTGCGATTCCAGCCCGAGGCCTGAGCAGGGAAGAAGTGATGTCGATGGCCATTCCCCACCAGGAATACCTGCGGGAACGGGAGACTGGGCGAACACAGCCCCAGGGTAATGTGGGTACATTTCTTTCAGAGTTTGCTTGTGGTAATTCAGGCCTCAGGAAATCTCAGGCCTCCCCACCCAGCCCCCGGGGTTCCTCCCTCACGACTATGATTCCCTTCCTGGTACACATACCTTGTGCTGGGTCGGTTGCCGTGGGCACTAGGCCATTGCCGTGGGTCCTGGGGACTGTTGCCGTGGGCACTTCGACTGGTTGCTTTGGGACCCGGGGGTGGTTGCCGTGGGCCTCGGTTGCCATGGGCCCCGGTTGCCATGAGTCCCGGGGGTGGTTGCCATGGGCCACGGTTGCCGTAGGCCTCGTCATGGACACTGGGACTGGTTGCCATGGGACCCGGGGGTGGTTACTGTGGACCCCGGTTGCCATGGGCCCGGGGGTGGTTGCCGTGGGCACTAGGCCATTGCCATGGGCTCTGGGGATTGTTGCCGTGGCACTTGGACTGGTTGCAATGGGACCCGAGGGTGGTTGCCGTGGGCCCTGGTTGTCATGGGCCCTGGGGGCGGTTGCAGTGGGCCCCGGGGGGCGGTTGCCGTGGGCCACAGTTGCCGTGGGCACTCGGCTGTTGCCGTGGGCCCCGGGGACTGTTGACGAGGGCACTGGGACTGGTTGCCATGGGACATAGAAACATAGAAAATAGGTGCAGGAGTAGGCCATTCGACCCTTCGAGCCTGCACCGCCATTCAATAAGATCATCCGCGAGGGTGGTTGCCAAGGGCCACGGGGGTGGTTGCCATGGGCCCCGGTTGCCGTGGGCACTAGACCGTTGCCGTGAGAGACCCTCTCTCCCACCCCGAGTTTAACGGCCAGGTAAGCCGCCTCCCACAGACTCCGTGGCCCGTTTGGTCGCAAAGTCGGCAAGCGGCAGGTTAATGAGGGCCCGGCAGCTAAAATGGCTTTGTGGCAGTCTCTCCCCCGAGTTACAAATGGAACCGGTGTGTGCACAATAGGGCCATTGTTCCGCACTCTGACACCAGATGGATTGAGCACAATGTGTATCTTTCAATCAAAGATTATGCAAACTTATTCACAGTCATAATATCCACGTGTCCTTATAAACTCAGGGTGCTAACTGCAAACTGCAACATTCACGACACAACTATACCCCAGCAAGCATCAACATCACGAAGGAAAGCGCCCAGCAAATGGGAGGAGAGAGAATTTTACAATCACACAATATTCACAGCACAGAATCTGTCCGTGCCGGTGTTTATCCCCCACTCGAGCCTCCTCCCATCTTTCCCCATCTAACTCTATCACCATAACCCTCTATTCCCTTCTCCCTCATACACTTGTCCAGCCTCCCCTTAAATGCATCGATACTATTCACCTCAACCCCTCCCTGTGTCAGCGAGTTCCACATTCTCACCGCTCTCTGGGTAAAGAGGTTTCTCCTGAATTCCCCATTGGATTTATTGGTTGTTTTGTTATTTCTTTATTTTTTCATAAATACTTGAAGGCAAAAAAATGACTGGTGTGTGGGGAAAGGGCGTGGGGAGTGGGACTGAGTGATTCGCTGTGTCACAGGGCCAGAGGCCCACTTCCGTGCCACATCTTTCTAGGATTGAAATGAACGGCAACAGAAACAAGTTTTCTTGGAAACTTGTTGCGTAGAGTAAAATATTTCTTTACCATGATAAACTGTATTAAGATAAAACATTACAATTATTGTTGAGAACGCTTTGTAAAAGTCCAAAGACAATTTTTGACAATGTTGATTAATTTCTAAAGCTGGTCTGATTTATCCAATGTTTTCAGACTGTGGATATTTCTGCGAGAGGCAGACTACGCCTGGGAGACACAGTATGATCGCGTCCACGGTCCACCATTGAACAGCTCAAACTCTTGTCAATGGGCCTGAATTTGATCAACTCACCGGCCGCTGACGCTGACATTCCTCGTGGCGATCCACCCAGTACCACTTTCGGGCAGGACTCGGCGGGAGAACGGGGTTAGGCCGCTGTGAGGGGGCCGGTCTGTCCCCGACAGTGAGTAGGAAGATCGTTGAGAAAAGGTTAGTGAACATTTTTTAATTGTTTTTTCCCCACAGAGACTTACCTGGATGGGGTTTCCTGAAGGTCTTCCGATAGTTTTAACACTTTTTGTTACTGATTTTTATTTTTACCTCTTCGACCCTCCGTGGCCCGACTCCATCCTCGGCGGCACTTGGGCAGCAAGAATGTGATCTCCTGCCCGCTGGCGGCCAGATTGGCGGTGTACGTTGCCCATTTGCCACCCGCCGACCTTCGAGGGACCTCGGCCATGAATGTCCCGCCCAAATTACCGTCCGGTACCTCGGCGGCCATTGGCGGCACTTTGGGCAGATGGAGGCCTTGGCCAAGCTCGGCCCCAATGTTTCTGGTGAACATTTTGCCATTGTGATTTAAGTGCTTGTGTGAGAAGTGTCACATGTCACTCGGCGATGCTGTTAAATTGATCGAGAGGGAGAGAGGAGATCGTCACTGCGTCACAGGGCAGTATTAGAGGCTCCACGGCAAAGAGGCTTGAAGCAGCAGACAGACAGGGGGCTTATCGGCTTAGGATGTGACAGAGACGCACCAATTAACGGTCAGGCACACGACAATAACTAACCACAAGGCCTGCTCGGAGAAACAGCAATTCACCTCTGTGTGTGAGTTAGAGAACGAGAGCTTCGAGGGATGGGAGACAATATTAATTCATCTATTTTTGTATCTAGTATATATTCTCCACTTCAGCACTTCCTCCCTCAACTACCCCACTGCCGCAAGATCAGAAATCCCTCGCTCCCGGCCTCTCCCAGGAGAAGTCCCTCGCTCCCGGCCTCTCCCAGGAGAAGTCCCTCGCTCCCGGCCTCTCACAAGAGAAGTCCCTCGCTCCCAGCCTCTCACAAGAGAAGTCCCTCGCTCCCGGCCTCTCCCAGGAGAAGTCCCTCGCTCCCGGCTTCTCCCAGGAGAAGTCCCTCGCTCCCGGCCTCTCACAAGAGAAGTCCCTCGCTCCCGGCTTCTCCCAGGAGAAGTCCCTCGCTCCCGGCCTCTCCCAGGAGAAGTCCCTCGCTCCCGGCCTCTCACAAGAGAAGTCCCTCGCTTCCGGCCTCTCCCAGGAGAAGTCCCTCGCTCCCGGCCTCTCACAAGAGAAGTCCCTCGTTCCCGGCCTCTCACAGGACGGCCTTGAACTGGTGGCAGGATAGTCACTGCGGAGATTCACTGGTCGACCCATCTCCTGCCACTGATGGGGAACTGGCTGCTCTTCACTGAGCACAGCACTGACCCACAACACCCGACCCAAGACCAACAGCACATCAAGCAGGGCAGTCGCTAGTAAACATCCTCATCGGAACATCGGAACATAGGAACATCGGGACATAGGAACATAGGAACCTCGGAATTAGGAGCAGGAGTCGGCCATTCGGCCCCTCGAGCCTGCTCCGCCATTTAATACGATCATGGCTGATCCGATCATGGACTCAGCTCCACTTCCCCGCCCGCTCCCCATAACCCTTCACTCCCTTATCGCTCAAAAATCTGTCTATCTCCACCTTAAATATATTCAATGACAGCCTCCACAGCTCTCTGGGGCAGAGAGTTCCACAGATTTACAACCCTCTGAGAGAAGAAATTCCTCCTCATCTCAGTTTTAAACGGGCGGCCCCTTATTTTGAGACTCTGCCCCCTCGTTCTAGATTCCCCCATGAGGGGAAACATCATGAAATGATGCAACCGAAATCGGAGGCTTGCCGGGGAGATTGACATGAAATAGAGTCCACTAAATCATCAGCGTTCGAGGAAGGCCACACTAAAGGGGCTCAGACTGGAATTTAAAGAAATCGTGTAGGACAGGTAACTGCGTTTCTTTTAACAGTTATCATACACGAGAGACTCAGCGAAGGCCCAGGTTACAGCTCCCCTCACACACTGCAAAACAGCACGACCCAAAGGCTTGCATTTATATAGTGCCCGTTACCGTCTCAGCACCACCAAAAGTGCCTTCCAGCCAATGAAGTACTTCTGATACCCAGTCACTGGTGTATTGTGGGAAAGTGAGTGGCAGCCGGCTATTCCATCATGAGGGCATCACAATTGCTGCTCACCCGGCCTCCGCACAATACCCCTCCCCTCACACAATACCCCGCCCCCCGGATAATACCCCTCACACAATACCCTCCCACAATAACCCCCCCCGGGTAATACCCCTCCCCCCCCCACCAATAGCCCCTCTGCCAGAATACCCACCCCAGTGGACCACACAGGAGCCTAATCCCAGGCACTGTGGGCAATTGTAACAGCCTGACTACAACTCCCCCTGAGGGAGCGCTGCACTGTCGGAGGGGCAGTACTGAGGGAGTGCCGCACTGTCGGAGGGGCAGTGCTGAGGGAGTGCCGCACTGTCGGAGGGGCAGTGCTGAGGGTGTGCCGCACTGTTGGAGGGGCAGTACTGAGGGTGTGCTGCACTGTCGGAGGGGCAGTACTGAGGGAGCGCCGCACTGTCGGAGGGGCAGTACTGAGGGAGCGCTGCGCTGTCGGAGGTGCTGCCTTTCGGATGAGACGTTAAACCGAGGCCCCGTCTACTCTCTCGGGTGGATGTAAAAGATCCCATGGCACTATTCGAAGAGCAGGGGAGTTCTCCCCGGTGTCCTGGGGCCAATATTTATCCCTCAATCAACATCACTAAAACAGATTATCTGGTCATTATCACATTGCTGTGTGTGGGAGCTTGCTGTGCGCAAATTGGCTGCCGCGTTTCCCACATTACAACAGTGACTACACTCCAAAAAGTACTTCATTGGCTTTAAAGCGCTTTGGGACGTTCGGTTGTTGTGAAAGGCGCTATATAAACGCAGGTCTTTATCTGAAGAGCATTAACGAACTGTTTTCAATATTTTTAAAAGCTGCATTTATGTTAGTCCCTGCAATCCAGAGGGGACTGAAGTCCATCACTGGAGTGCTTCTGTCAACAAGAATAAATACTACGTGTGCTCCACGTAGCATGCAGCACCATGTCACCAATGTTCAAAAACAAGTCTTCACGGCACAACAGGACAAATAAACATTTACTGTAAAAACCACCCCGCTGTCGGGGTGGGTGGAGTGAACGACAATGAGAAAATATCTTCCTATAGTACGCTGTGACTCACCGATTACTGTCCGAGTATAATCACTCGCTTTGGTCAAGCTCACGTATCAGTTCGAACACAAAGCATTTGGAACCAAAAATACGGCAGATGGCAGACTCCCCCCCCCCAATCGCCACCTCGACCCCCCCCACCTCAACCCCACCACATGCCCTCCCCACACCCACCAACCCCCACCCCACCCCCCAACTCGCCCCCCACCCCAGCCCCCCTCACACACCCCCCATAGCCCCCAACCCTCCCGCCTCGCCCCCCCCGCACACACCCCCACCCCACTCCACCTCACACACCCCCCACACCCCCCCCATACCCCCCAACCCCCCTGCCTCGCCCCCCCCGCACACACCCCCACCACCTCACCTCACACACCCCCCACACACCCCCAGCACACACCCACACCCCACCCCACACCCCCCCCGCACACACCCCCACCCCACCCAACCTCACACAACCCCCCCGCACACACCCCCACCCCACCTCACATACCCCCCCGCACACACCCCCACCCCACCTCACACACCCCCCCGCACACACCCCCACCTCACCTCACACACCCCCCACACCCCCCCCGCACACCCCCACCACCTCACTTCACACATCCCCCCACACCCCCCCAGCACACACCCCCACCCCACCTCACACCCCCCCCCCCCCCCGCACACATCCCCACCTCACCTCACCTCACACCCCCCCCACACCCCCCCCGCACACCCCCACCACCTCACTTCACACACCCCCCACACCCCCCGCACACACCCCCACCCCACCTCACACACCCCCCCGCACACACCTCCACCTCACCTCACACACCCCCCACACCTCCCCAGCACACACCCCCACCCCACCCCACCTCACACACCCCCCACAAACCCCCCCCGCACACACCCCCACCCCTCACACACCCCCACCACCTCACCTCACACACCCCCCACACCCCCCCCGCACACACCCCCACCCCACCCCACACACCCCCCCCCGCACACACCCCCACCCCACCTCACACACCCCCCCCCGCACACACCCCCACCCCACCTCACATACCCCCCACACACCCCCCGCACACACCCCCACCCCACCTCACACACCCCCCCCCCCCGCACACACCCCCACCCCACCTCACACACCCCCCCGCCTCGCCCCCCACCCCTCCTCACACACCCCCCAAGCCCCCCGCCTCGCCCCCCCAACCCCCCTCACACACCCCCACCCCAGCCCCCCTCACACCCCCCCCACACCCCCCCTCACACACCCCCACCACACCCCCCAACCCCCGCCTCACCCCACAGACCCCCACACCCCCCCCACACATCCCCTCCCCCCACCCACCCCCCTCTCCCAGCCCCACCCCTCGCAGCCCCAACCCCACTCCCCCCAACCCCTGCGACCTCGCAACCCCCACCCCCCAGCCAACCCCCCAACCTCCCCCACCCCTCCCCCATCCCCCCCAGGGCCGCTAACGGAGGGCTGGGCTAATTTCTCCCGCCATGATTCGAATTGAAACGTTCCTAGGATAAAGTGATCCGCTTTCATCCTGCGCGGGTGTGGGAGGGGCCGGTGTGGGAAGGGCCAGTGGGGCCGGTGTGGGAGGAGCCGGTGTGGGAGGGGCCAGTGTGGGAGGAGCCAGTGGGGCTGGTGTGGGAGGAGCCAGTGGGGCCGGTGTGGGAGGGGCCGGCATGGGAGGGGCCGGTGTGGGAATGGCCAGTGGGGCTGGTGCGGGAGGGGCCGGTGTGGGAGGAGCCAGTGGGGCTGGTGTGGGAGGAGCCAGTGGGGCTGGTGCGGGAGGGGCCGGTGTGGGAGGAGCCAGTGGGGCTGGTGCGGGAGGAGCCAGTGGGGCCGGTGTGGGAGGGGCTGTAGTTACTGGACCAATTTTCAGTGCTGGTGCTGATGGAAGTGTGCGGCTGATTGGTTCCCCTCAGTTAGTCATCCTCGACTCCGGGGCGGCCGAAGGAGAAGGATTAGTTCTCTTACAAGTGCTGCCATTGCTCGTGCTGCATTCTATCCTCTCTCAACACTTTCACTCCTTTCAACTTCGTTCCTCCTATCCCTCCCGCCCCATGCTATCATTCTATATCCCTCCCGTACCATTTCATTCTCCATCTGTCCAAACAGTAGCCGAGAACATAACTAGAGGCCATCAATATAAGATCGTCACCCAGAAACCCAATGGGGAATTCAGGAGAAACTTCTTTACCCAGAGTGCAGTGAGAATGTGGAACTCGCTGCCACAGGGAGGGGTTTAGGGGAATAGTATCGATGCATTTAAGGGGAGGCTGGACAAGCCAATGGGGGAGAAGGGAATAGAGGGTTATGCTGAGAGAGTTAGATGAGGAAAGACGGGAGGAGGCACGAGTGGAGCATAAACGCCGGCATGGACTGGTTGGGCCAAATGGTCTGTTTCTGTGCCGTATATCCCGTGTAAGACCATTTATATTGTACCTTTAATGTAGAAAACACCCAAGGCCAGTCACAGGGTAACAACATGACGCGGAGCTGGGAGAGTTAAAGGAGTATGTGAAAGCGTGGTTACAAAAGATCCAAGTGTATTTCTGGAATATATTAACAGAGAATGCTGGGAACACTTGGGCAGGTCGGTCAGTGTCTGTGGAGAGAGAGAGAGACAGAGTTAATGTTTCAGCTCGGTGACCTATCGTTCTGACCTTCTGACGAAGGGACATCGACCTGAAACGTTAACTCTGTTTCTCTCTCCACAGACACTGCCCGACCCGCTGAGTATTTCCCGCATTCTCGGTTTCAGATCTCCAGCACCCGCAGTATTCCGCCTTTATGTCAGTGTTTGTGGATTTACAACATCGGGCCCCGACTGGTCACAACAAATGCATCGAAATTCAGGGCTGGATTTAAAGTGAGCCTCGGCAACCTGACGAGCTCGGTGTCGGTTTACACACAATCCCAGCTCTGGAACTCCACACAAACAGATCTCTGCCCATCCACCACGAGAAGCAATCCTCGTTACCAATGTTGTTGCTGTGCCCAAAACCTTCAAAGTCCCGCCCCCACACCCAACCCCAAACCAAAACAAATTGACTTAGTGAACACTCTGCTGGATAAATGCCTCCGCGGCAAGTTGTGATACGCGCCTCAGAGAGCAGGAAAGTCCCAGGATTGATTCCCGGTTTTGGGGGGTTCGTCAACCTCAGTCAGCAGCGTGATGGGGTGTGGGGGGGCGGGGAGGGGAGATAGAGAGGCTGGGGATAGGATAATGAAAACGAGGCAGGATTCACGTCTCAACGGCTATCGAGTGATCCCACCACCCTCGCTGCAAAGTGTGAAAGGTGGACGAGAGAATGCTCAGCCAATCGTTGCATCAGCTGCAGACACGTTGTCTGGGCCCCGGGGTGAAGGTTGGGCACTTTCACAATGTGGGGGGGGGGGTTCTGGGTGGTACATGTGGGGCTGGAGTCACGCCTCCCCATCTCTGTAACCCACCTATACCCCTCCCTATCCCTGGAGCCCCCTCCAGCCCCTACACCCTTCCCTATCCCTGTAACCCCCTCCAGCCCCTACACCCCTCCCTATCCCTGTAACCTACTCCAGCCCCTACACCCCTCCCTAACCCTGTAACCCCCTCCAGCCCCTACACCCCTCCCCATCTCTGTAACCCACCTACACCCCTCCCTATCTCTGTAACCCCCTCCAGCCCCTACACCCCTCCCTATCTCTGTAACCCCCTCCAGCCCCTACACCCCTCCCTATCCCTGTAACCTACTCCAGCCCCTACACCCCTCCCTATCCCTGTAACCCCCTCCAGCCCCTACACCCCTTCCTATCTCTGTAACCCCCTCCAGCCCCTACACCCCTCCCTATCCCTGGAGCCCCCTCCAGCCCCTACACCCCTCCCTATCCCTGTAACCTCCTCCAGCCCCTACACCCCTCCCTATCCCTGGAACCCCCTCCTGCCCCTCCCCATCTCTGTAACCCCCCCCCTACATCCCTCCCTATATCTGTAACCTCCTACAATCCTCCCTATCTCTGTAACCCCCTCCAGCCCCTACACCCCTATCTCTGTAACTTCCTCCAGCCCTACACCCCTCCCTATCTCTCTAACCTGCTCCAGCCCCTACACCCCTCCCTATCTCTCTAACCTGCTCCAGCCCCTACAACCCTCCCTATCTCTGTAACCTCCTACAACCCTCCCTATCTCTGTAACCCCCCTCCAGCCCCCGACACCCCTCCCTATCTCTGTAACCACCTCCAGCCCTACACCCTTCCCTATCTCTGTAATCACCTCCAGCCCCCACACCCCTCCCTATCTCTGTAACATCCTCCAGCCTCTACACCTCTCCCTATCTCTGTAACCTCCTCCAGCCCCCTACACCCCTCCCTATCTCTGTAACCTCCTTCAGACCTCCTCCCAACCCTACACCCCTCCTTATATCTGTAACCTCCTCCAGACCTACACCCCTCCCTATCTCTGTAACCCCCTCCAGCCCCTACACTCCTCCCTATCTTTGTAATCTCCCCCAACCCTACACCCCTTCCTATCTCTGTAACCCCCTCCAGCCCCTATCTCTGTAACCTCCTCCAGCCCCTACACCCTTCCCTATCTCTGTAACCCCCTCCAGCCCTACACCCCTCCCTATCTCTGTAACCCCCTCCAGCCCCTACACCGCTCCCTATCTCTGTAACCCCCTCCAGCCCCTACACCCCTATCTCTGTAACCTCCTCCAGCCCCTACAACCTTCCCTATCTCTGTAACCTCCTTCAGCCCCTATATCCCTCCCTATCTCTGTAACCCCTTCCAGCCCCTACACCCCTATCTCTGTAACCTCCTCCAGCCCCTACAACCTTCCCTATCTCTGTAACCTCCTCCAGCCCCTACACCCTTCCCTATCTCTGTAACCTCCTTCAGCCCCTATATCCCTCCCTATCTCTGTAACCCCTTCCAGCCCCTACACCCCTATCTCTGTAACCTCCTCCAGCCCCTACAACCTTCCCTATCTCTGTAACCTCCTCCAGCCCCTACACCCTTCCCTATCTCTGTAACCCCTTCCAGCCCCTACACCCCTATCTCTGTAACCTCCTCCAGCCCCTACACCCTTCCCTATCTCTGTAACCTCCTCCAGCCCCTACACCGCTCCATATCTCTGTAACCCCCTCCAGCCCCTGCACCCCTCCCTATCTCTGTAACCTCCTCCAGCCCCTACACCCCTTCCTATCTCTGTAACCCCCTCCAGCCCCTACACCCCTATCTCTGTAACCTCCTCCAGCCCCTACAACCTTCCCTATCTCTGTAACCTCCTTCAGCCCCTATACCCCTCCCTATCTCTGTAACCCCCTCCAGCCCCTACACCCCTATCTCTGTAACCCCCTTCAGCCCCTCCACTCCTCCCTATCTCTGTAACCTGCTCCGTATCCCAATTTCCATCACTCCACCATCGGTGGCCGTGCCTTCTGTTGCCTGAGCCCCAAGTTCTGGAACTCCCTCCCTAAACCTCTCCGTCTCTCTCTCCCCCTTTATGACGCTCCTTGAAAACTGCCCTAATTTCTCCTTATGCAGCTCGGTGCCAAGAATTGCCTGATAACGCTCCTGTGAAGCGCCTCGGGACATTTTACCATGTCAAAGACGCTATATAAATACAAGTTGTTGGAGGCGAGACTTGAATGGTATAGTCAGTGCTATCCAGTGTAGATGCTGCAGTATCACCCTTGGTAACACTCCCTGTGGTTTTCAGACTCAGTCATTATATATATATTCACAGACAATGTCGTCTCCATCTCGGCCCACGGAAATGCAGCCTCAAAGCTCAGGAAACTCCAGCCTACTTACTCACCAATTTGTCTGGTTTGCAATATTGTGGGCCTGGAGAACAGGAGCCTGTATTTACCTACTGCCTTGCACGACGTGTAGCCGATGTAGGTAAACGTGGCCATCAGCGGGAGAGTGTACAGCCAGGTCTCAGCCTCTATTCATCCCGCAGTGAGGTGCACACTGGGAAATCTGGCTCACTGAAACTCGGGCCTCCCTATAACCCGACAATGGGTGGGTCACACGTGCACATTTCAGTTTTAGACCACAATTCACTGAGTCCCTCCCAGCAAAGGTCAGGAAATTCAAGTGGCCGCACAAGATCGCACTGAAACTTTCATAATTCCACATCGTATCCATGCCAACCTGGCCACTCCCACTCCACTCCCAGTTTGCTCTGAAATGGGTGGTTCCACTTTGCGGGGGGGCAATTCCTCTCGCGCCTCTGTCATGTGACCATTTTTCACATGTGAGTAGCCAGTGACCGGCTATTCGACCTGTCGATGCCCTGCCCAATGCGATCATCACCCAATGCCCACCCACTGCAGCTCCCAGTCAAGGATACTGATTGTGATCAGAGACCGCGCGTTCCTGTGTCCCCTCCTCAGTCCAGGGGCACAGGAACCAAAGGGCTACATAAGAACATAAGAATTAGGAGCAGGAGTCGACCATTCGGCCCCTCGAGCCTGCTCCACCATTCAATACGATCACGGCTGATCCGATCATGGACTCAGCTCCACTTCCCCGCCCGCTTCCCATAACCCTTCACTCCCTTATCGCTCAAACATCTGTCTATCTCCTCCTTAAATATATTCAATGTCCCAGCCTCCACAGCTCTCTGGGGCAGAGAATTCCACAGATTTACAACCCCCTGAGAGAAGAAATTCCTCCTCATCTCAGTTTTAAATGGGTGGCCCCTTATTCTGAGACGATGCCCCCTAGTTCTAGATTCCCCCACGAGGGGAAATATCCTCTCTGCATCCACCCTGTCGAGCCCCCTCAGTATCTTATGCCTGAGATAAGCCAGATCAGCTCAAACTCGGGATCAAATGTACAGCAACAACAACTTGTATCTATATAATGTCTTTAATGTAGTGAAACATCCTTCATAGGAACGTTATCAGACAAAATTCCGACACTGAGCCACATAAGGAGAAATTAGGGCAGGTGACCAAAAGCTTGGTCAGAGAGTTCGGTTTTAAGTAGCGTCTTAAAGGAGGAGAGCGAGGTAGAGAGGTGGAGAGGTTTAGGGAGGGAGTTCCAGAGCTTGGGGCCCAGGCAACAGAAGGCACGGCACTGATGGTGGAGCGATTATAATCAGGGATGGTCAGGAGGGCAGAATTAGAGGAGGCCGAGATCTCAGTGAGATGTGCCTAGTATCCAGGGCTCAGTGATACACCCACTGCATATGGAACTACCCTCGCTGAAAATGGCCTAAAATAAATAACCCTGCTGGCCGGCCTCTTCATCACCTGAAACAAGAGACTCGACTCGCGCTCAGTCAGCGACAAACATGACAAAAGTCCATGACAGGAACCCGTGCAGATGCACAGCTGTATCGGGCAGTCAGCTCAGGGAGCTATTTTTGGTGCCTGTTTTTTTAAATTCTATTCCTTTGAGTTGCAAGCTGTGTGGAGGGAGGGCCGGTCTGTACTCAGGAATGTTGCAGGGCCCAGCTCACCACACACGGACATGTGTCACTGAAACTGGGCCAGGTCTCCTCACAACCCGTCAGCACCTTACCCTGGGGGCGTGGGTGAAAAACCATGTGCAACTCTTCAAAATCAATAAAACTGAAGGGGACAAAGAGAAATGAACTTCCCCGAAAACAGGCGTGCCAAAGAAAGTCCGTCCTCGTGGAAGAGAATGAAAGCCCTCAGGAACACAGGCCTTCCAGCCCAGCCCGGCCCGACCCAGCCCAACCTGCTTGTTTAGTCTTATCTGTCTTTCACAAAGTGCATTAATGCTTTGTCTCTTCCATCCCTGGTGTAATAGGATTGCTCTCTCCGCAGTAAGCTGCGGGAGGGGGGGCCGGGAATTGTGACAAACCCACCTGTACAGCTGACAGCAGCAGCCTCTCATTGCCCACAGACCCTGCCACTCCTCAGAGCAAATATCGATAATATATTGTGAACAGGACCAGGGGAGAGGTAACTGTGGACCAGGGGGAGTCACAACTGTGGTGCAGGGGGAGGGGGGACAGACTGTGGACTGGGGGGGCGAGGGAGGGGACACTGGGGACCGGGGAGGTGGGTGTCTATCACTCGACAACATGTTTGGCCTGTTCCCGTGCGGAGATGCACAAAACAAAGCACTGAAACTGACATTCCCCCCCCCCACCCCGCGCCCCATCTCATCCCCTCCCTCCCGCCAGCCCCTCCCCCCTCTCTCCCACTCCAATTCCCCGCGCCCCTTCCCCTGCTCCACCCCCGATGCCCCCCCACTCCATCTTTCACCCAAAACCCTCTCTCCCCTCACCCCGCCTTACCCAGACTCCCCACACTCCCCCCGCCCCCTGCCCCCTCACCCCCCGTCGCCCCCCGCCCTCTCCGACTCCCCCGCTGTGTATTGGCTGTTAAGCACAGAGTTAATTTAGAACTTGTGCTGCTCACAGCAGCTGAGCTGTGCTGATGTGGCACAGACCCACTAATTCTTGCTTATTTGCAGAGTCTGCCTCAATTCTTTCAGTGTGAAAACATGCAAGCTCTCGGTTTCAAAGCGAACAGTTCATGTCAATGGGTTTTCAATCAATTTCGCTGATTTTCTCCTCAGTGGCAGTGTGAGCTGCGAGGAGGATACTATGAGGCTGCAGAGTGACTTGGATAGGTTAGGTGAGTGGGCAAATGCATGGCAGATGAAGTATAATGTGGATAAATGTGAGGTTATCCACTTTGGTGGTAAAAACAGAGAGACAGACTATTATCTGAATGGTGACAGATTAGGAAAAGGGGAGGTGCAACGAGACCTGGGTGTCATGGTACATCAGTCATTGAGGTTGGCATGCAGGTACAGCAGGCGGTTAAGAAAGCAAATGGCATGTTGGTCTTCATAGCGAGGGTATTTGAGTACAGGGGCAGGGAGGTGTTACTACAGTTGTACAGGGCCTTGGTGAGGCCACACCTGGAGTATTGTGTACAGTTTTGGTCTCCTAACTTGAGGAAGGACATTCTTGCTATTGAGGGAGTGCAGCGATGGCGGGACTGACATATCAAGAAAGACTGGATCAACTGGGCTTGTATTCACTGGAGTTCAGAAGTATGAGAGGGGATCTCATAGAAACGTTTAAAATTCTGATGGGTTTAGACAGGTTAGATGCAGGAAGAATGTTCCCGAAGTTGGGGAAGTCCAAAACCAGGGGTCACAGTCTAAGGATAAGGGGTAAGCCATTTAGGACCGAGATGAGAAGAAACTTCTTCACCCAGAGAGTGGTGAACCTGTGGAATTCTCTACCACAGAAAGTAGTTGAGGCCAATTCACTAAATATATTCAAAAAGGAGTTAGATGTAGTCCTTACTACTCGGGGGATCAAGGGGTATGGCGAGAAAGCAGGAATGGGGTACTGAGGTTGCATGTTCAGCCATGAACTCATTGAATGGTGGTGCAGGCTCGAAGGGCCGAATGGCCTACTCCTGCATCTATTTTCTATGTTTCTAATACAGTATGCTTGGCCAAGCTCGACAATACCAGTGGCATCAACCCTGGATGTTGTTCAGCAGCAGGAAGTTGAGCTTGGTTCCAAAGTGTCACAATATACACAGCCCTGGAGAGGATGCTATTTTAGTCATGAGCTGTGACAGCGTGTCCAGCTTTAGAAGGAGCGTGCATTACAATGCGTGCACATGGTCAGGAGTACAAGAGGGACCGAGGAGGTTGAAACACAGCGAAGAACTGATCAACTTTCCTGCCCGAGGTTCTGATCTGCACTTTTACATTACTGAGGCGAGTTTCTTCAAAAGCACATGAGCGAGTTCTGGCCTCTTGAGCATCGCCCAATTTTAATCGTTTCACCATCGGCGGCCAAGCCTTCAGCTGCCTAGGCCCCAGGCTCTGGAATTCCCGCCCTAAACCCTCTCTACGCCTTCAAGACGCTCCTTAAAACCTCCCGCTTGTCCCAATACTTCCCCATGTGGCTCAGTCAGATTTTGTTCAATAACACTCCTGTGAAACGCGTGGGACATTTGACCACGTTTAAGGCGCCACCTATAACAAGCTGCCGCTGGCTCTTCCCTTCCTTCCCCGAGCCCACCAGGCCAAACTTCCTCGAAGGACCCCTCCCCCCCGCTGACCTCACATCTTTCTCCAGTTTCTCTCCGATCTCCCCTCATGCCCTCTCCGAGCTCATCCTGTTCACTAGACCCACTTCCTGCTCCCTTGACCCCAACTACTGACCACTCAACCTCCTTTCCTGGCTCCCATGTTAGCCGACATTGTTAACGGTTCTCTCTCCTCAGGTACTGTCCCCCTCCCTCCCTCAAATCTGCCATCATCACCCCTCTCCTCAAAAAACAACCCTCGACCCCTCTGTCCTGGCAAACTACCGCCCCATCTCCCTTTCCTCTCCAAAGTTCTTGAACATGTCTCTTCCCAAATCCGTGCCCATCTTTCCCGGAATTCCCTGTTTGAATCCCTCCAATCCGGTTCCCATCCCTGCCACATTACCGAAACGGCTCTCATCGAAGTCACAAAGGACATCCTTTGTGACTGTGACAAAGACAAACTCTCCTTCCTCGACTTTCTCAACCTGCCTGCAGCCTTTGACACGGCTGACCACTCCATCCTCCTCCAACGCCTCTCCACCAGCGTCCAGCTGGGTGGGACTGCACTCGCCTGGTTCCATTCTTATCCATCTAATCGTAGCCAGAGAATCTCCTGCAACGGCTTCTCTTCCCACCCCCCGATCGTTACCTCTGGTGTCCCCCAAGGGTCAATCCTTGGCCCCCTCCTATTTCCCATCCACATGTTGCCCCTCGGCGATATCATCGAAAACACAGCATCAGTTTCCACATGTACGCTGATAACACCCAGCTCTACCTCACCCCCACTTCTCTCGACCCCTCCTCGGTCTCTAAATTGTCAGACTGCCTGTCCCACATCCAGTTCTGGATGGGCAGAGATTTTCTCCAGTTGAATATTGGGAAAAAAGAAGCCATAGTTTTCGGTCCCTGACACAAACTCCGTTCCTTAGCCACTGATTCTATTCCTTGCCCCAACTTCTGTCTGAGGCTGAACTAGACTGTTCGCAACCCTGAAATGAGCTTCTGGCCACATATCCGCAGCATAACTAAGACCGCCTATTTCCCCCTCCATAACATCGCCCGTCTCCGCCCCTGTCTCAGCTCATCCGCTACTAAAACCCTCATCCGTGTATTGACTATTCTAATGCACTCCTGGCTGGTCTCCCACATTCTAACCTACTTAAACATAAGGTCATCCAAAACTCGGCTGCCCCGTGTAGTAACTCGCACCGAGTCCCGCTCACCCATCACCCCCTGTGTTCGCTGTCCCGTGTCCTAACTCGCACCAAGTCCCGTTCACCCATCACCCCCTGTGCTCGCTGACCCGTGTCCTAACTCGCACCAAGTCCCGCTCACCCATCACCCACTGTGCTCGCTGCCCCGTGTCCTAACTCGCACCGAGTCCCGCTCACCCATCACCCCCCTGTGCTCGCTGACCTACATTGGCTCCCGGTTAAGCAACACCTCGATTTCGAAATTCTCATCCTTGTTTTCAAATCCCTCCATGGCCCTCGCCCCTCCCTATCTCTGTAATCTCCTGCACCCCCCCCACCCCCCCGAGATATCTGCGCTCCTCTAATTCTGCCCTTGACCATCCCCGATTATAATCGCTCCACCATTGGTGGCCGTGCCTTCTGTTGCCTGGGCCCCAAGCTTTGGAACTCCCTCCCTAAATCTCTCTGCCTCTCTACCTCTCTTTCCTCCTTTAAGATGCTCCTTAAAACCTCTCTCTTTGATCGAGCGGTTGGTCATTTGATTGAATATCTTCTTACGTGGCTTGGTGTCTTATAAACTCCTGTGAAGCGCCTTGGGATGTTGTACTACATCAAAGGTGCTATATAAATACAGGTTGTTGTTAATAGAAGCCATCACTGGACTGGACAGACCAAGAGGGGTCCTGGGTTTAATCCCCAGATCCATTCCACATTACCTGCTCAAAGCCGGGTTGGTTATGATGGTGTGCTGGTCAGCTAACGCAGGCCTGGTTTAGGATGGGCAGAAGTCAGCCAGGGTTGCGATGCCGAGACCTGCCCAGTGGACCAATGAAGGAACCAGGGGTGGACAGGATCAGCCTGGGCTGTAATGGACACGCGAGATACTGTGGGGCAACTGTATCCCAGGAAAAGAGCGAGACATTGAGAAGGAGAAGGAAACACCGGAACAGAAGGAAAATAAGCAGGATTGTGTATAATGGGCGGCTAACTGCTTTAAGTCACACTTGGTGCAAACTTCAGAACTGATAGCCTTGTCAAGTCCGTAAATACTCCGGGCAATTTGCACACAGAAAGATCCCACGAATAGCAATGAGATTAACGACCGATGAATCTGTTTTGGGTGGTTGTGGCTGAGGGATAAATGTTGGCCAGGAGGACACTGGGAGAAGAGCAGACACACCTCGGTTTGATGGCACAAATTGGCTGAGACGTTAAACCCAGGCCCTGTCTGCTCTCGGGTGGATCTAAAAGATCCCACGGCCACTATTGAAAGAAGAGCAGGGGAGTTATCCCCGGTGCCCGGCCAATACTTATCCCTCAACCAACATCACTAAAAAAACAATTGTCTGGTCATTTGCTGTGTAGGAGCTTGCTGTGCGCAAATTGGCTGCCGCGTTTCCCACAGTCCAACAGTGACGACATTTCAAAAAGTGCTTCATTGGCTGTAAAGCGCTTTGGGTCGGCCAGTGGTGGTGAAATGATGCACATTGGGATAGTGATTTATGGAAAATTAATTATCAACTGGTGCTTGGAGCAGCAAGTTATCTTGACAACATGAAGCATCTTCGATTAACGGCAAACTCCCTAAAGTGCCAGAACATTATCATTCTGGGAGGCCACTGACCCTTGTGGAGTGATAAGTCTTGGGAGGTTACACAATGTGGTCAGACACACAGGCTCGGCTCATCAGGAGAGACTGAAACATAGAAACATAGAAAATAGGTGCAGGAGTAGGCCATTCGGCCCTTCGAGCCTGCTCCACCATTCAATAAGATCATGGCTGATCATTCACCTCAGTACCCCTTTCCTGCTTTCTCTCCATACCTCTTGATCCCTTTAGGCGCAAGGGCCATATCTAACTCCCTCTTGAATACATCCAATGAACTAGCATCAACAACACTCTGCGGCAGGGAATTCCACAGGTTTCTGAGTGGAGATGTTTCTCCTCATCTCAGTCCTAAATGGCCTACCCCTTATCCTAAGACTATGTCCCCTGGTTCTGGACGTCCCCAACATCGGGAGCATTCTTACAGTCCCGTTAAAATTTTATACGTTTCTATGAGATCCCCTCTCATCCTTCTAAGCTCCAGTGAATAAAGGCCCAGTTGATCCAGTCTCTCCTCATATGACAGTCCTGTCATCCCTGGATCAGATAACGGGAGCAGACTGCAGCAGATAACGGGAGTGGGGGGGGGGGGGGGGGGGGGAGGGCACACCCCTCCCTATCTCTGTAACCTCCTCCAGCCCCAGCCCCTCCCTATCTCTGTAACCTCCTCCAGCCCCAGCCCCTCCCTATCTCTGTAACCTCCTCCAGCCCTACATCCCTCCTATCTCTTAACCTCCTCCAGCCCCAGCCCCTCCCTATCTCTGTAACCTCCTCCAGCCCTACATCCCTCCTATCTCTTAACCTCCTCCAGCCCTACATCCCTATCTATCTCTGTAACCTCCTCCAGCCCTACATCCCTCCTATCGCTTAACCTCCTCCAGCCCTACATCCCTCCCTATCTCTGTAACCTCCTCCAGCCCTACATCTCTCCTATCTCTGTAACCTCCTCCAGCCCTACATCCCTCCCTATCTCTGTAACCTCCTCCAGCCCCTCCATCCCCCGAGATGTCTGCACTACTCCAATTCTGGCCTCTTAAGCATCATTGATTAGAAATCGCTCCACCATCGGTGGCCGTGCCTTCTGTTGCTTGGGCCCCAAGCTCTGGAACTCCCTCCCTAAACCTCTCCGCCTCACTCTCCTCCTTTAAGACGCTCCTTAAAACCTCCCTCTTTGACCCAGCTATTGGTCACCTG
>NC_091981.1:534609-607109 GCF_044704955.1 Pristiophorus japonicus | reverse complement strand
CAACAATTCTGAAACCAATCTTTATTCCCCCCCCACCCCCCGCAACAAAACTCCGATCCTTCACTCACACCAGAATGTTACACTTTAAGCCACGGACCACGTTTGGAAACTTTTGCTAATGAAAAGATTCTGCTCTGGGAGTTTGGCAATAGTTGTTATTTTAAAACTCAGTCAGCTGCTCACTGTTGGTGGTGTCAGTGATTGGGTTCAGTGTGGAATTAGTCCATCAAAGGATACACGCTAAACTGCATTTATTAAAGACACAACACTCATCACACACCTCCCCCCCAGACACACACACACCCCCACACACTCCCCCGCCCCCCCCCCAGACACACACACACTCCCCCGCCCCCCCCCCCCACACACACACACACACTCCCCCCACCACACCCTCCCCCAACACACACTCCCCCGCCCCCCCCCCACACACACACACACACACTCCCCCCACCACACCTCCCCCCCAGACACACACACATCCCCACACACTCCCCCGCCCCCCCCAGACACACACACACTCCCCCGCCCCCCCCCCCACACACACTCCCCCCCCCCCCCACACACACACACACACACACACACACACACACACACACTCCCCCCCACCACACACACACACACACACATACACACAGCCCCCACACACACACCCCCCACACACACACCCCCCACACACACAGCCCCCACACAGACACACACACACCCCCCACACACACTTCCCCCCCCCCCCCACACACACACACACACCCCCACCTCTCTCTTCCCCCCCCCCCTCCCACACACACACCCCCCACACACACACACCCATCCCACACACACCCATCCCACACACACTTCCCCCCCCCCACACACACACACACACACCCCCACCTCTCTCTTTCCCCCCCCCCTCCCACACACACACCCCCACACACACACACACCCATCCCACACACACCCATCCCACACACACTTCCCCCCCCCCACACACACACACACACACCCCCACCTCTCTCTTTCCCCCCCCCCCTCCCACACACACACCCCCACACACACACACACCTCTCTCTTTCCCCCCCCCCCCCCCCCCCACACACACACACACATTCTCACACTTACTGTGGTCTTATTTAACAGCTCTGACTGACAGGTTTTATTGTTTATTGCACAGTTCGATGTAACAGAGATGTTGAATATTCCCAGCCCACGGGAGCACAGCTTTGGGAAGGAGTGCGGGCACGGACCCCGGAGCGACCCCCGGGAGCCCCCCACTCGCAATCCTTAAACATGTTTATGTCGGAGTCGACCCAGGGACAGCATTACCCCCCAAAGACAGAAAGCGCCTTTCACAATCTCAGTTTGTCCCAAAATGCTTTACAGCCAATGAAGTGCTTTTGGAGTGCGGTCACTGTTGTAATGTGGGAAACGCGGCAGCCAATTTGCACACAGCAAGCTCCCACACACAGCGATGAGATAGATGACCAGATAATCTGTTTTAGAGATGATTTAAGTGATAAATATTGGCCAGGACATCGGAAAAACTCTCCTTATCTTTTTTGCATAGTGCCTTGGGAACTTGTACATGCAACTGACCTCCCAGGAACCAACCCACACTGTGTCACCGTTAGTGCTCACTGTACAATGTCAGCGTAAGACGCTCGCATGGAGATATCCAACACTGGGTGATCACTGGGCACTGGAGGGATATATCCGACACTGGGTGATCTGTGCACTGGGCACTGGAGGGAGATATCCAACACTGGGTGACCTGTGCACTGGGCACTGAAGAGATATATCCAACACTGGGTGATCTGTGCACTGGGCACTGGAGGGAGATATCCAACACTGGGTGACCTGGGCACTGGAGGGAGATATCCAACACTGGGTGATCTGTGCACTGGGCACTGGAGGGAGATATCCAACATTGGGTGACCTGTGCACTGGAGGGAGATATCCAACACTGGGTGACCTGTGCACTGGGCACTGGAGGGATATATCCAACACTGGGTGATCTGTGCACTGTGCACTGGAGGGAGATATCCAACACTGGGTGACCTGTGCACTGGAGGGAGATATCCAACACTGGGTGACCTGTGCACTGGAGGGATATATCCAACACTGGGTGATCTGTGCACTGGGCACTGGAGGGAGATATCCAACACTGGGTGACCTGTGCACTGGGCACTGGAGGGAGATATCCAACACTGGGTGACCTGTGCACTGGAGGGATATATCCAACACTGGGTGATCTGTGCACTGGGCACTGGAGGGAGATATCCAACACTGGGTGATCTGTGCACTGTGCACTGGAGGGAGATATCCAACACTGGGTGACCTGTGCACTGGAGGGAGATATCCAACACTGGGTGACCTGTGCACTGGAGGGATATATCCAACACTGGGTGATCTGTGCACTGGGCACTGGAGGGAGATATCCAACACTGGGTGACCTGTGCACTGGGCAATGGAGGGAGATATCCAACACTGGGTGATCTGTGCACTGTGCACTGGAGGGAGATATCCAACACTGGGTGACCTGTGCACTGGAGGGATATATCCAACACTGGGTGATCTGTGCACTGGGCACTGGAGGGAGATATCCAACACTGGGTGACCTGTGCACTGGGCACTGGAGGGATATTACCAGCATTAATTGCTGATGTCAAAAAATACTTTGAGTATCATGAAAATATAGCAGTGTTTCTGACTCGGGCCTGCAGACTCACACGCACAGATTGTATGAATGGTCTAAATGTGGCTGGGTCCCAGATAGTGATTGCATTCCAACAGTCCCAGTGCCCGAGACATTCCTCTCCTTACGACAGGGACACCGTGCTGCCCATGTCCAATGGCAATCCATGGGTCAGCAGCACATGAGCCATATCTGCCCAAACTCCACCTCCAGTACCACAGCAAGCAATGTACCACAAACAGCGGTGGAAATACCTCCCACAACACTGCACTGCGGAGAATATGGAGGGGCTGGGAAGGGGAATCTGGTCATTCTCTCACACTCTGTGTGGCAGGTACTGCCGTGTGTGCAATAAAGCACTTTATAGCCTTACTCACCATACGGAGTACTGCAGCATAAAGGGAGCAGACCTAGTGCTGAGACTGAGCGCGTTATGGCACAGGGACCGAATTATGAGAAAGCAAGGGGGGGGGGGGGCGGAGAAGTTGCATTTCTATAGCGTCTCTCACATCCTCAAAGGTCCCAAAGCACTTTGCAGCCAATGAAGTATTTTTGGAGTGTAGTCACTGTTGTAATGTGGGAAACGCATCTGTGCACAGCAAGCTCCCACACACAGTGTGATAATAACCGGACCATCGGTGGATTTCTTTTTAAAGGTGTTGGTTGAGATATAAATGCTGGCCAGGACTCTGGGGACAACTCCCCTGCTCTTCTTCTAAATAGTGGCCCGGGATCTTTTATGTTCACCCGAGAGAGCAGACGGGGCCTCGGTTTAACATCTCATTCAAAAGACGGCACCTTCGACAATGCAGGGCTCCCTCAGTACTGCCCCTCCGACAGTGCAGCACTCCCTCAGTACTGCCCCTCCGACAGTGCAGCGCTCCCTCAGTACTGCCCCTCCGACAGTGCACACTCCCTCAGTACTGCCCCTCCGACAGTGCGGCGCTCCCTCAGTACTGCCCCTCCGACAGTGCGGCGCTCCCTCAGTACCGCCCCTCCGACAGTGCGGCACTCCCTCAGTACTGCCCCTCCGACAGTGCGGCACTCCCTCAGTACCGCCCCTCCGACAGTGCGGCACTCCCTCAGTACTGCCCCTCCGACAGTGCGGCACTCCCTCAGTACTGCCCCTCCGACAGTGCGGCACTCCCTCAGTACTGCCCCTCCGACAGTGCGGCACTCCCTCAGTACTGCCCTGGAGTGTCAGTTTAGATTTTGTGTTCGAGTCCCTGGAGTGGGACTTGAACCCACAACCCTCTGACTACGAGGCGAGGGTGCTGCCCACTGAGCCACGGCGGACAGATATCAATCAAACGTGTACAATGTTATGATGCAGAACTGAATGAAAGGAAGGAGGAAAAGGACAATTATTGCCATGTGCCTGTGAAGGTGATGTGTTGTCACTCCCTCCCGAGCCCTGCTCCTTGCTGCAGTCACAGCCTGTGTCCAGCTCCAGACCCGGACTGGCCCTCAAACACCTCACTGCTTGCCAACGTAAGTAACCACACGGATATCAAGTAGTGCACTTAAAAACAGCTTGCCTTTGTATCGTGCTTTTAAAGTAGGAACTATCCCAAGGTGTTTCACAGAGCCATTGGATCCTCGACTAAAAGCTACTGCCCACCCCGGACTAAAGTATGGAATAATAAAGGATAACATCCCTCGACACTTAATCCGAGAGCAATGGATTCAGAAAGGATATATGGGAGGTATATGAGGCACTGTGTGCTATCTGTGGCCTTCTGTCACAGCCGCTAGCCCCTCCCTCCAGTGATATTGTAAATGTACTTTCGCAGGCACAGAAAGGACAGATGTTCTAAATGTGCATCGGCACCCTGTGCACAAAGTCTTTCAGCGGGCAGACGATATACTGTCTCACAATCCACAGGGAAACAGCAACTCGCCATTCCAACAGTTACAGAGTGAAAATCTCCCCACGCAGTGGTTAACCTGGCTGCTGAAACACTCAATCCCAATCGTACGTCCAACATCGGCATTGGTTCAGGCGACGAGTTTGCCGGTGAGGTTGGGGAAGTGAGCTGAGGGGGGGAGGGGATGGTACGGGGACGAGGAAGGGGGTAAGCGCGCTGATATTACTCATGAGGGGGCCATTTCATTTCACCATTACAGCTCACCAAAGCCGTGGAGAAACCCGCCCCGCGACCCACCACTGAAGACATCTGCCGCAGGCGGCCCAGCGACAGGGAAGGGCCGTTAGCATCGATCCCAATCCGTGTGGAGTTTACCGGTCTGAGACCGACCGGCCAACTGGTGCCTGGGCTAAGGACCCATCCCCATCCAGTGATCCTCTGCACAATTTCTCTGCTGACATTAACTACCTGCCTCGCTCGGTCAGAATGACCACCTTTGGAACAATGCTAGGTGCCGGAGCTGGTGCCCAGAAAAGCCCTGGAACCACTTTTTTTACATAAGTGGTTAGGGTGTGGAGCGCACTGCCTAATCGGGCAGTGGAGACAGATTCTATCGCAGGCTTCAAAAGGGAGTTGGATAAATACTTGAAGGGGAAACATTGCAAGGGTACGGGGGAGTGGGATTGACGGGATCGCTCTTCAAAAGAGCAGGCGCAGACTCGATGGGCCGAATGGCTTCCTTCTGTGCTGTACTGTTCGATGGTTCTACAAATCCCCTGGGAGGACAGACGCACCAAAGTTAGCGTCCTCGACCAGGCCAACATCCCCAGCATTGAAGCACTGACCACACTAGACCAGCTCCGCTGGGTAGGCCACATTGTCCGCATGCCAGACACGAGACTCCCAAAGCAAGCGCTCGACTCGGAACTCCTTCACGGCAAATGAGCCAAAGGTGGACAGAGGAAACGTTAAGGACACCCTCAAAGCCTCCCTGATAAAGTGCAACATCCCCACCGACACCTGGTAGACCCTGGCCAAAGACCGCCCTAAGAGGAGGAAGTGCATCCGGGAGGGCGCTGAGCACCTCGAGTTTCGTCGCCGAGAGCATGCAGAAACCAAGCGCAGGCAGCGGAAGGAGCGTGCGGCAAACCAGTCCCACCCTCCCCTTCCCTCAACCACTGTCTGTCCCACCTGTGACAGAGACTGTGGTTCCCGTACTGGACTGTTCAGCCACCTAAGGACACATTCTAAGAATTGAAGCAAGTCTTCCTCGATTCCGAGGGACCACCTCTGATGATGACTCTATATCTAGATGCCAGCATGAGCCTGCACCTTCCAGAGAGGAGAGGAAGAAAATAGGGACAAAGCGAGAAACAAAGCCGTCATTGAGTAATTGGCACATTGCAACAACGGTGAAAGTCTGGTAAAGAAAATGTTTAAGAAAATGCAATGAACAGGATTGGAGGAATTTGACACAATTATTTAAACATTTAAACAACCTGTATTTAACGTAGTTAAAAGTCCAAAGGCACTTCACAGCAGCGTTATAAAACAACATTTCGCACCGAGCCACGTAAGGGGATATTAGGACAGAGCTTGGTCAAAGAGGTCGGTTTTAAGGAGCATCTTAAAAGGAGGAGAGAGAGGTAGAGAGGCGGAGAGGTTTAGGGAGGGAGTTCCAGAGATTGGGGCCCAGGCAACAGAAGGCACGGCCACCGATGGTGGAGCGATGGAAATCGGAGATGTACAAGAGGGCAGAATAGGCGGAGCAGAAAGATCTCGGGGGTTCTGGGGCTGGAGGACATTACAGAGATAGGGAGGGGTGTAGGGGCTGGAGGGGGTTACAGAGATAGGGAGGGGTGTAGGGGCTGGAGGGGGTTACAGAGATAGGGAGGGGTATAGGGGCTGGAGGGGGGTTACAGAGATAGGGAGGGGTGTAGGGGCTGGAGGAGGTTACAGAGATAGGGAGGGGTGTAGGGGCTGGAGGAGCTTACAGAGATAGGGAGGGGTGTAGGGGCTGGAGGAGCTTACAGAGATAGGGAGGGGTGTAGGGGCTGGAGGAGCTTACAGAGATAGGGAGGGATTTGAAAACATGGATGAGAATTTTGAAAATAGAGGCGTTGCTTAACCAGGAGTCAGCGAGCACAGGGGGTGATGGGTGAGCGGGACTCGGTGCGAGTTAGGACACGGGGCAGTGAGCACAGGGGGTGATGGGTGAGCGGGACTTGGTGCGAGTTAGGACACAGGGCAGTGAGCACAGGAGGTGATGGGTGAGCAGGACTCGGTGCGAGTTAGGACACGGGGTATGGTGCGAGATAGGACACGGGGCAGTGAGCACAGGGGGTGATGGGTGAGCGGGACTTGGTGCGAGTTAGGACACAGGGCAGTGAGCACAGGGGGTGATGGGTGAGCAGGACTCGGTGCGAGTTAGGACACGGGGTATGGTGCGAGTTAGGACACGGGGCAGCGAGCACAGGGGGTGATGGGTGAGCGGGACTTGGTGCGAGTTATGACACGGGGCAGCGAGCACAGGGGGTGATGGGTGAGCGGGACTTGGTGCGAGTTAGGACACGGGGCAGCGAGCACAGGGGGTGATGGGTGAGCGGGACTTGGTGCGAGTTAGGACACGGGGCAGCGAGCACAGGGGGTGATGGGTGAGCGGGACTTGGTGCGAGTTAGGACACGGGGCAGTGAGCACAGGGGGTGATGGGTGAGCGGGACTTGGTGCGAGTTAGGACACGGGGCAGCGAGCACAGGGGGTGATGGGTGAGCGGGACTTGGTGCGAGTTAGGACACGGGGCAGTGAGCACAGGGGGTGATGGGTGAGCAGGACTTGGTGCGAGTTAGGACACGGGGCAGCGAGCACAGGGGGTGATGGGTGAGCGGGACTCGGTGCGAGTTAGGACACGGGGCAGTGAGCACAGGGGGTGATGGGTGAGCAGGACTTGGTGCGAGTTAGGACACGGGGCAGTGAGCACAGGTTGGAGAGACGGTTCCCAACGTTCAACCATTGACTGAATCGTAATATGGACAGTCCTTGTCCTTCACTAATGGAGTGGGGGGCGATGGGGGGGGGGGGCTTTACCAGTTAGTGGAGAACCACTTGTTCTGATTATAAATAATAATCCGAGGTAAAAAAACTAAATGTTACCAACGTTTCTATGGAGGGATATTCTTGCGCTCTCTGGTTCGGGGACAGACTCCATCGCTCATTACTGGCCATTTCCTCCATCACGACAATCACCTGACCTTTTCTTGTTTTCCATTTTGTGTCCTTCCATGACCTTGGGAACTTTCATTTCATCTTGGTCCCTGCTCCCACTGCAGCCAATCCGCAGGCTGCCTTCGCTGATAAAATAGTTAATGTTTACTGAAACCCCGCTTGAACTGCATGAAACCAGATAGCAGAACTTCGCCTTTGTCCCTGCAGCATCTAAAACCTCTTTTGCACAATGAGTCAGTTACACAATGAGAGAGGGTTAAAATCAGATGATTTGATGCTGACAGTCCATGTTAGATGCTCCAAGATGCAAGTCCAGCGGCAGCAAACTGGTGGCGGACAAGCGGAGATTAGCAACACACACGTTGATGTATCATTGAAAGGCCAGCTCGGCAACCTTTGACTCCATTTCAGTCCTACACTACTGATCCTTGGTCCCTTCGGTCCGGGGAGTGGCGGGGGCACGGGGGGGGGGGGGGTGTGGAGTGGTGGGCTGGGAGAGTGGGGGGGCAGAGTGGGGGGGGAGTAGTGAGGGAGGGGAGTGACGAGGGCACGGGGGGCGGGGGTGGAGTAGTGAGGGAGGGGAGTGACGGGGGCACGGGGGGGGGGGAGGAATAGTGAGGGAGGGGAGTGACGGGGGCACGGGGGGCGGGGGGGAGTAGTGAGGGAGGGGAGTGACGGGGGCACGGGGGGGGGGGAATAGTGAGGGAGGGGAGTGACGGGGGCACGGGGGGGTGTAGTGAGGGAGGGGAGTGACGGGGGCACGGGGGGGGGGAATAGTGAGGGAGGGGAGTGACGGGGCGGGGGGGTGTAGTGAGGGAGGGGAGTGACGGGGGCACGGGGGGGGGGGAATAGTGAGGGAGGGGAGTGACGGGGCGGGGGGGGGGAGTAGTGAGGGAGGGGAGTGACGGGGGCGGGGGGCGGGGGGGGAGTAGTGAGGGAGGGGAGTGACGGGGGCACGGGGGGCGGGGGGCGGGGGGGAGTAGTGAGGGAGGGGAGTGACGGGGGCACGGGATGGAGTGGGGGGGGAGTAGTGAGGGAGGGGAGTGACGGGGGCACGGGGGGGGGGTGGAGTGGTGGGCTGGGAGAGTGGGGGAGGAGGGGGGTGGGGAGTAGTGAGGGAGGGGAGTGACGGGGGCACGGGGGGGGGGTGGAGTGGTGGGCTGGGAGAGTGGGGGAGGAGGGGGGTGGGGAGTAGTGAGGGAGGGGAGTGACGGGGAGGGGAGGGGGGGGGGAAGAGGGGGCGCAGGGTGGAAATTGTCTCATGGGTGTGCTCCCGGCCATCCATAGGTGCAGGATGTGTGGGGGTTGCGAGGAGGGTCGTGTGGGGGTTGCGGGGAGGGTCATGTGGGGGTCGCGGGGAAGGTCGTGTGGGAGTCGCGCTCTTACCTTTGGGTCATGTCCGTGCCCAGGTGACCCGGGAGAAGGACCATGCCGTGTACAACAACAACTGTATTTACACGCTGTAATAAAACGTCCCAAGCCTCACAGGGGCGGTTATCAAACAGAATTTAACACCGAGCCATACAAGAGAATGAGGGCAGGTCAAAGAGGTAGATCATAAAGGAGGAGAGGTAGAGAGGCGGAGAGGTTTAGGAAGGGAGTTCCAGAGCTTGGGGCCCAGGCAGCAGAAGGCATGGCCACCGATGGTGGAGCGATTATAATCAGGGATGGTCAGGAGGGCAGAATTAGAGGAGTGCAGAGATCTCGGGGGGTTGTGGGGCTGGAGGAGATTACAGAGATCGGGAGGGGCGAGGGCCATGGAGGGATTTGAAGATGAGGATGAGGATTTTAATGTTGCTGGTTCGCTCTCGGCCGACCGCGACCAGTAAGACGTATACTGTGCAACGGATGAACAATAAAAGCTTTGCTTTAAGGTTTGCTCAGTTTAATTGGGCCATGTGTTGGTGCTACTCTCCTCGGAGGCTCTCTGATGACAATGGGGCAACTCAGTGCCCCCCTCCCCCCATTGGCCCAACTAACACAGGCAGAACTCAAGGCACTTCCGATTGGACAGCCCGGTCACATGGACCGAACCACCGACCAGCATCCAGCCTGGCCTGAGCCACGGTGTGACTGGCTGGTTTTATAATTCCTTAGCAAGCAGCTTTGACTGTAGCGAGTGGGTAACGAGGGAAACTTATCACCAGAACTTTTTTGTTGCGTTGAAATGAAAATATTCCAAAGAGCAGCAATGTTCGCTGATTAGAATCAGGGGACTGGTTTATTGAGGTTGTCTCTGAACATTGGGTTGCTGAGGAGCCCTGCTAGGACCCGCAACTCCTGGGATGGCAGGACTGTCGTATGAGGAGAGATTGGGTCGACGGGGCCTGTATTCACCAGAGTTTAGAAGATTGAGAGGGGATCTTATTGAAAGGTATAAAATTCTGACGGGGTTGGACAGACTGGATGCGGGGAGGATGTTTCCCCGGGGCTGGGAAGTCCAGAACAAGGGGTCACAGTCTCAGGATAGGTGGTGGGAAATTTAGGACCGAGATGAGGAGAAATATTTTCACTCAGAGGGTGGTGAACCTGTGGAATTCTCTACCACAGAAGGCTGTGGAGACCAAGTCACTGAATATATTTAAGATGGAGATAGATAGATTTCTCGACACAAAAGGCCTCAAGGGGTATGGGGAGAAAGCAGGAATATGGTGTTGAGATAGAGGATCAGCCATGATCATATTGAATGGCGGAGCAGGCTCGAAGGGCTGAATGGCCTACTATGGCTTCGATTTTCTATGTTTCTATGTGTCTGGTCTCCCGCGATCAATCCCGCAGTAAACTGGCCACATTCACTATTCTCACTCGCTTTTCCCAGCAACTGGCCTCAATCCGGTGTGGGAACAGCGTATATCCTGCAAGGTTTGGGCTGAAGCAGATTGTACAGGCCGGGGTTACAATGTAAAATTTCCCCAGCCTTTCTCCCAGGACTGGTAACTGGAGGGTGTACCTCGATGGGCCTGGAGAGGGTTTGGCCTGTGGAGGTCCGGTTCCAGCGCTCAGCAAGTACTGACCAAGTCACAAGCAGACGCTTCCCAATTGGCACTCGGGACAATGAACCAGGGGATTTCACATGGAGCTATTGTGGACTCGCTCTCGGCCGAGACTACCCAACATGGCCGATCTATGCCACCTCTCCACTTATTTAAACTAGAGAGGGCGTAGGAAATAATTGGCACGAAGTTCTTCCTCACTCCCAGCACCTGCCTTTTCCATAACAGATGAAAGCGATAATGTCACAAAGGCGAAGTGTTCACTGTTCGGGTTCAGCCTGCTCCCTTCCCTCAGCTCCCCCGGGTTCCTGATTTCCGGGGTTCAATCTGCTCCTGAATGGAGGTTAGAACCATCAGCTGCCAACCAGCCCGGTTCGTCTGGGTCAAAACCGAAACAAAACGGTCACCACCAGAAAAGAGTGGGGTGCAATTGGCAAAGCAGCCTTGGGAGGACCAAGTAAACATTTACAGCCGTCTTCACAAAATGTTTATTCTCAAAATGAGTTGATGTGCAGGATCGCTACATTCCCGGCACCGCCTCACCCATAGCATTCCACCGGCCGGTGATTGGGCAAACTAACAGCACTGTGCGTGGAGACTCCGAGCAGAACCCCCACATCCAATCAGGAAAAGGGTACAGAACATAGAAACATAGAAAAGAGGTGCAGGAGTACCCCTTTCCTGCTTTCTCTCCATACCCCTTGATCTCTTTAGCCGTAAGTGCCACATCTAACTCCCTCTTGAATATATCCAATGAACTGGCATCAACAACTCTCTGCGGCAGGGAATTCCACAGGTTAACAACTCTCTGAGTGAAGAAGTTTCTCCTCATCTCAGTCCTAAATGGCTTAACCCTTATCCTTAGACTGTGTTCCCTGGTTCTGGACTTCCCCAACATCGGGAACATTCTTCCTGCATCTAACTTGTCCAGTCCCATCAGAATTTTATATGTTTCTATGAGATCCCCTCTCATCCTTCTAAACTCCAGTGAATACAGGCCCAGGCGATCCAGTCTCTCCTCATATGTCAGTCCAGCTATCCCGGGAATCAGTCTGGTGAACCTTCGCTGCACTTCCTCAATAGCAAGAATGTCCTTCCTCAGATTAGGAGACCAAAACTGAACACAATATTCCAGGTGAGGCGTCACCAATGCCCTGTACAACTGCAGTAAGACCTCCCTGCTCCTATACTCAAATCCTCTCGCTATGAAGGCCAACATACCATTTACCTTCTTCACCGCCTGCTGTACCTGCATGCCAACTTTCAATGACTGATGTACCATGACACCCAGGTCTCGTTGCACCTCCCCTTTTCCTAATCTGCTGCCATTCAGATAATATTCTGCCTTCCTGTTTTTGCCACCAAAGTGGATAACCTCACATTTATCCACATTATACTGCATCTGCCATGCATTTGCCCACTCACCTAACCTGTCCAAGTCACCCTGCAGCCTCTTAGCATCCTCCTCACAGCTCACACCGCCAACCAGTTTAGTGTCATCTGTAAACTTGGAGATATTACACTCAATTCCTTTATCTCAATTATTGATGTATATTGTAAATAGCTGGGGTCCCAGCACTGAGCCCTGCGGTACCCCACTATTCACTGCCTGCCATTCTGAAAAGGACCCATTTATCACGACTCTCTGCTTCCTGTCTGCCAACCAGTTCTCTATCCACGTCAGTACATTACCCCCAATACCATGTGCTTTAATTTTGCACACCAATCTCGTGTGTGGGACCTTGTCAAAAGCCTTTTGAAAATCCAAATACACCATATCCACTGGCTCTCCCTTGTCCACTCTACTAGTTACATCCTCAAAAAATTCCAGAAGATTTGTCAAGCATGATTTCCCTTTCATAAATCCATGCTGACTTGAACTGATCCTGTCACTGCTTTCCAAATGCGCTGCTATTTCATCCTTAATAATTGATTCCAACATTTTCCCCACTACTGATGTCAGGCTAACCGGTCTATAATTACCTGCTTTCTCTCTCCCTCCCTTTTTAAAAAGTGGTGTTACATTAGCTACCCTCCAGTCCATAGGAACTGATCCAGAGTCGATAGACTGTTGGAAAATGATCACCAATGCATCCAACTATTTCTAGGGCCATTTCCTTAAGTGCTCTGGGATGCAGCCTATCAGGCCCCGGGGATTTATCGGCCTTCAATCCCATCAATTTTCCGAACACAATTTCCCGCCTAATAAGGATGTCCTTCAGTTCCTCCTTCTCACTAGACCCTCGGTCCCCTAGTATTTACAGAAGGTTATTTGTGTCTTCCTTCGTGAAGACAGAACCAAAGTATTTGTTCAACTGGTCTGCCATTTCTTTGTTCCCCATTATAAATTCACCTGAATCTAACTGCAAGGTACCTACGTTTGTCTTCAATAATCTTTTTCTCTTCACATATCTATAGAACCCCCACAGCCAATAGGGAAAGGGGTACAGAACTCCACAGCCAATCGGGAAAGGGGTACAGTACTCCCGCAGCCAATAGGGAAAGGATACATAACTCCTACAGCCAATAGGGAAAGGCGTACAGAATTTCCACAGCCAATAGGGAAAGGCTTAAGGAACTCCCACAGCCAATAGGGAAAGGGGTACAGAGCTCCTACAACCAATAGGGAAAGGCGTACAGAACTCCTACAGCCAATAGGGAAAGGTGTATAGAACTCCCACAGCCAATAGGGAAAGGCGTACAGAACTCCCACAGCCAATAGAGAAAGGCGTACAGAACTCCCACAGCCAATAGGGAAAGGCGTACAGAACTCCCACAGCCAATAGAGAAAAGGGTACAATGTGCCTCAGTACCATACCCTTAATTTTGGAATTAATCTTTTGGCGGATAATTATCAGGAGTAATGCTAAATTCAGAAGGCTTAAAATATGTTTTTGCAAAGCAATAAAAGTGTGAGCCGTGATGGTGCACAGTGATGTGATGATGTACAGCAGCTTCAGGACAATAATTGTCTTTAGTCAGGAGGAACGGGCTGGTGCAGCCCCTCACCCCCAGCCACTCCTCACACTCTGGGAACGTGTGTCACCGGCTCCAAACTCGGCTTCCAGCTCCAACAACAAACACTCTGTGGCTCACGTTCTGTTTGCACAACACTGCACCGCCCCTCCCCCTGCGCTCACTCAGCTTCTCCTGCTCTCAGGTGTTGGTTTCGAAGAGATTGCCAAGGAGCAGCGACAAATGTTGCCCGGTGTTTGCACGACAAACACCGGCATCTCTTCAACCAGTCGCAGGCTGGCTGGCCGGGCAATTCCTGCAGTCGACAGAGTAAAGAGTGTGAAGCGATGTCTGTCTGTAGACCGTTTCACTGGCAGTGGTTTTCACAAGCAATTAAGTTTTCATTTGATTTGTCGCATTGAAAGCTTCTGTTTTACACAGAATAATACTCTTAACCAACTGAGTTTCCTAACAATGTTCAAGTAAGTGCAGCTCTTTGTACAGAACAGATCACCAACCGACGCAAAGACATCTCCATACAGCATGTAATTAATCAGTGTCGACTAAACTAGTTACACTTCCACTTCCTGAAAGGGTTTATGTGCACTTTGTGACTAATTTGTGTTCATAGAACGATGCAGGAGGAGGCCATTGGGCCCATCGAGTCTGTGCCGGCTCTGTGACAGAGCGATCCAATCAGTCCCACTCCCCCCGCTCTTTCCCCACAGCCCGGCAAATGTTTTCTGGGAGAAAAGCTCATTGATGGTAATGGGCAGAGAATCCGCCCCCATTTGTACCCACTACTGCTACAAGTGCGAAGGCGATGAGCCATGGGCACTGGGCCTCACACTGGGCCTTCTGATGTCCCATAGAGTCACAATGGGAGGTGCAGTGTGTAGCCTGCTCTAAACTGTCCCCAAACTGTCCCATCATGGCACGGCAAGTTACGGTGCAGTGAGGAGGGGGCCAGGACCACTCGTCTGCCCCTGGGGATGGAGCATTGATGTGGCACAGACGGACGTTTTCAATCTACACATGGAACCACATTGGTCGGCAATAACCGCACTGGTGCCGAACTCCAGGTGGCCAATTTCTGCAAACTCTCCCCTTTCAGCACACTTAGACTCACGGCAAACCTGTCCCACCCTCCCTTCCCGCAACACTGTCTAGCCCACCCTCCCTTCCCTCAACCACTGTCTCCCCACCCTCCCTTCCCTCAACACTGTCTCCCCACCCTCCCTTCCCTCAACACTGTCTCCCCACCCTCCCTTCCCTCAACACTGTCTCCCCACCCTCCCTTCCCTCAACACTGTCTCCCCACCCTCCCTTCCCTCAACACTGTCTCCCCCACCCTCCCTTCCCTCAACCACTGTCTCCCCACCCTCCCTTCCCGCAACACTGTCTCCCCCACCCTCCCTTCCCGCAACACTGTCTCCCCCACCCTCCCTTCCCTCAACCACTGTCTCCCCACCCTCCCTTCCCTCAACACTGTCTCCCCCACCCTCCCTTCCCTCAACACTGTCTCCCCCACCCTCCCTTCCCTCAACCACTGTCTCCCCACCCTCCCTTCCCTCAACACTGTCTCCCCACCCTCCCTTCCCTCAACACTGTCTCCCCCACCCTCCCTTCCCTCAACCACTGTCTCCCCCACCCTCCCTTCCCTCAACCACTGTCTCCCCACCCTCCCTTCCCTCAACACTGTCTCCCCCACCCTCCCTTCCCTCAACCACTGTCTCCCCACCCTCCCTTCCCTCAACACTGTCTCCCCCACCCTCCCTTCCCTCAACACTGTCTCCCCCACCCTCCCTTCCCTCACCACTGTCTCCCCACCCTCCCTTCCCTCAACACTGTCTCCCCCACCCTCCCTTCCCTCAACCACTGTCTCCCCACCCTCCCTTCCCTCAACCACTGCCTCCCCACCCTCCCTTAACACTGTCTCCCCACCCTCCCTTCCCTCAACCACTGCCTCCCCACCCTCCCTTCCCTCAACACTGTCTCCCCACCCTCCCTTCCCTCAACCACTGTCTCCCCCACCCTCCCTCAACCACTGCCTCCCCCACCCTCCCTCAACCACTGCCTCCCCCACCCTCCTTTCCCTCAACCACTGTCTATCCCACCTGTGACAGAGACTATGGCTCTCGTATTGGACTGTTCAGCCGCCCAAGGACTCATTTTAAGAGTGGAAGCAAGTCTTCCTCGATTCCGAGGGCCTGCCTGTGATGATGACTCACTCCTCCCGGATCCAATGGATTGTGTAACCAGAAATGTTACTCTCGAGTTATGCGCTCCTCTAATTCTGGCCTTGAGCAGCTCTGATTATAATCACCCCACCATCGGTGGCCGTGCCTTCAGCTGCCTGGGCCCCAAGCTCTGGAACTCCCTCCCTAAACCTCTCCGCCTCTCTCTCCTCCTTTAAGAAGATCCTTAAAACTGACCTCTTTGATCAAGCTTTTGGTCACCTGCCCCAATATCTCCTTGTGTGGCTCGCGGTCAAGCGCTGTGTCCGATAACGCTCCTGTGAAGTGTCTTGGGACGTGTTACTACGTGAAAGGCACTGTATAAATACAGGTTGGTGATACAGAGCCAAGTGCTTACACCTGGAATTTCACTTTGAGCCTTTGCCCGGTTCCCAGCGCGAGCAAGAGCACACTTGTGTGGTAAACACAGCGACGCGGAGACTGAACACTCATTCAAAACAAATCACATCGCAAACTGCACAGCTTCCTCTTTCTTACAGTGTACAACACCACTGGTTAGAGAGGCTTCTCATCCGGCACAGGAAGCAGAGCGAACACTGCACAATTTCAACCAGACTCTTTGTTTAAAGATCACAGAAACAACCAGTCCGACAAATACCACAGGGCCCGAAAACGTGCGCCCCAGGGTGGGAGGGGTGGGGCCTGCACTGCACCCGCCCCTTCATTCAGGTGCAGCAACCACACGCAATTGGTGGTGTCGGCTCGGTGCGCAAACACCGCCACGCCGGGCACTGGCTCAGCGCCCGTCTGGGCAGCCGGCAAATCGAGTGTGACCAACACCTCTTAAAGGCAGCCAGCACCTCTTAAAGGCTCCAAAACTAGGGGCCATCAACATAGGACAGTCACAAATATATCCTCGGCAATTCAGGAGAAACTCCTTTACCCAGAGAGCGGTGAGAATGTGGAACTCGCTGCCACAGGGAGGGGTTGAAGTGAATAGTATCGATGTATTTAAGGGGAGGCTGGACAAGCCAATGGGGGAGAAGGGAATAGAGGGTTATGCTGATGGGTTGAGATGGAGAGGGGTGGGAGGTTCAGCTGCTTTACACTTCACAAACTATCGCCACTCGAGAGCACAAGGAGAGGTAAACGGGTTTGCAAGACAGGCACCAAGGGCCTGTCCCACCCAGACCCGCCGTGACCCGTTGCTCTGGAGTGAGGCTGTTGTGGGCAAAGTGCTCGCTGTGGGTATGGTCCCCTGCACAGAGCCCTCATCCCCTCCCCCTCTCCTCCCCTCCCCCCTCTCTTCCCCCTCCCCTCCCCTCCACTCCCCCTCGTCCCTCTCCTCCCCCTCCTCCTCCTCCCTTCCCTCCTGTCCCCTCCTGTCCCCTCTCTGCTCCCCCCCTTCCCCCCCCCTCAGATCTGCCCCCCACACCCTCCAGCCCCTGAGCACACCGCCCATGGCCGTGTTGTTAGCCGATGCCGGGGGTGAATTGGCCGTAAATTGGGCCACGGAGTGTTGGCACCAAGGTGCCCTGGCTCTACCTGTAGGCACCACAGGTTTCAGGTTTCAGGTTTCAGGTTTCAGGGCACACTCCCCGGGGTCAGGCACCCCCACCCCTCCCAACACCCTTTCCCCCTCCCCCCATTCCCCCTCTCCTCCCCTCCCAACACCCTTTTCCCCTCCCCCCATCTTCCTCACTCGCCCTCCCCAATTCCCCCTCCCCCTTCCCTATTCCCCCCTCCCCCCATTGCCCCCTCCCCCCACACTCCCCCATTCCCCCTCCCCCCACACTCCCCTCTCCCCTCACACTCACACTCCCCCTCCCCCCATTTCCCCCACACTCACACTCCCCCTCCCCCCCTCTCCCCCCACACTCCTTCCCCGCACTCCCCCTCCCCCCATTCCCCCCACACTCCCCCTCCCCCACTCCCCCTCTCCCCATTCCCCCCACACTCCCCCTCCCCCCACTCCCCCCCCCATTCCCCCGACACTCCCCCTCCCCCCCACACTCCCCCTCCCCCCACACTCCCCCTCCCCCACTCTCCCTCCCCCCACATTCCCATCCCCCCACTCTCCCTCACATTCACCTCCCCCCCACAACCCACACTCCCCCTCCCCCTCCCCCCACACTACCCCCTACACACCCCCTCCCCACACACCCCCCCCTCCCCCCAACCCCCCCCCCTCCCCCAACCCCCCCCTCCCCCCACACCCCCCCTCCCCCACTCTCCCCCCTCCCCCCCCACACCCCCCTCCCCCCACTCTCCCCCCACTCTCCCCCCACACCCCCCCTCCCCCCCACACCCCCCTCCCCCCACACACCCCCTCCCCCACTCTCCCCCCACACCCCATTTCCCCACTCCCCCCACACCCCCCTATTTCCCCCTACAACTCCCCCTCACCCCCCTCCCCCCACCCCCCCTTCCCCCCCTCCTCCCCACTCTCCCTCCCCCCCACACTCCACCCCGCACACCCCACACTCCCCCTCATTTCCCCCTCCCCCCACACACTCCCCCTCCTCCCACAACTCCCCTTTCCCACCACTCCCCCCTCCCCCACACACTCCCCCTCCCCCACACACTCCCCCTCCCCCCCCACACTCCCCCTCCCCCCCCACACTCCCCCCTCCCCCCCAGAGCCCGTCACTAACCCGCCGACAGTGGTCAGTTGCCTGCCAGCTGCCAGCAGTGTTTGGTCAGCAGAAGTGAGCCGAGAGACGAGACATTCTCTCCCCCATCGGCCCCACAAGCTCTCATTTGGCACGGTGTTTTGTTAAACCAGATGCCTTGAGCCTGCAGGAAACTTTGCTGCTCCACTGCACTTGCTGATAAACTAAAATGGTCAATAATGTAAAATAATGTAAAATACAGTGTACTGTTTTCTCGGTGTGGCCGTATTGCTGAGCTCCAATCCCACTCAGTGTAGGGCCGTGCTGTCAGTCAGCCTGCAGCTGTTGACACAAGGCTTGTCTCAGCAGTTGCTTCATGGGCCTCCCCTCATCTTCTGTGAACATGCTGCAGTGTGTGTGTGTGTGAGCACACGTGTGTGTGCGTGTGAGCACACGTGTGTGTGTATACGTGTGTGTGAGCACACGTGTGTGTGTATACGTGTGTGAGCACACGTGTGTGTGTGTGTGTGTGAGAGAGCACACGTCCGTGTGTGAGTGTATACGTGTGTGTGAGCGCACGTGTGTGTGTGTGTGTGTGTGTGAGAGCACACGTCCGTGTGTGTGTGTGTGTGAGCACACGTGTGTGTGTGTATACGTGTGTGTGAGCACACGTCCGTGTGTGTGTGTGAGCACACGTGTGTGTGTGTGTGTGATTGCACGTCTGTGAGCAAGTGAGTGAGTGAGTCCGTATGTGTGTGTGAGAGTGTGTCTGTGCACATCCGTACATGTGTGTGTGAGTGTGTGTGAGCGCATGTCCTTGCGAGTGAGTGAGCGAGCTAGCTCACATCTGTATGTGTGTATGTCAGCATGTATGTGTGCGCGGGGGAGAGAGAGCGCGAGCGAGAGAGCGAGAGCGAGGGGGAGAGAGCAAGAGCGCGAGCGCGCAGGGGAGAGCGAGCGCAAGGGGGGGGGAGAGCGAGCACGAGGGGGTGGGGTGGGGGGGAGAGCGAGAGCGAGCGCGCGGGGGGAGAGCGAGACTGAACACCACATTCGAATTTCACGGGTGTTTCATTATTTTGAATCGCTCCCTGTTGCCAATTCCTGCACCATGATTGCTGTACATTAAAGGTCTTGCACTATTCCCGGATCACATCTATCACACTTTGTTGATAATGCACCCTCTTGCTGTGACTATGCCACCTCCGATTTGCCGTGAGCAATGCCGGGGAAATCACCGTGTCAAGGACCCTCACTTCACAACACGATCACTGACAACTGGAATGGTGGGACTTCAAAAAAAGAATCACCATTGTGTGTAAAGTGAGGGTGGGCCGATTTTAATAAGTGTGTTTCAGGAGTCGGTGTGCTGGGAAACTCTGGGGAACTTTTCCAGGCCAATTCGCTACATTCTCAATTCAGTAACTTTCCTGCAGCAGGGCCCCAGAAACCCACCCCTCCAGTTACACCACCCCTCTGCACGATCCTGCACACAGTTTGTAAATAGCAGCACCTTTCAAAGATGCCAACTTGCAGTAAATAACACGGAGATCCCCAGCTTTCTGCAAGCTTCAGCGTCACAAACCTCCTGAAAATTCAGAGAAACGAAGGAATTTTGTTGGGTCTGATCTTACGTAAAATCCCAGGGTCTGTGTAGTAAATATGTTGCTGGGATAATTGGTGTTGCAATCTTTACTACTGTCTGAGGAGCAAACTTGCACGACGATTATTCCTGCCCCAAATATTCATTTTCGGGAACCAAAATACAGAGGCTAGAATATGGATTCCTTCACGGGCCGTTCCGTGTTATACATGGAAGAACGACACACTGCGTCAACGTGAAACAGTTTCATACATTTTATTCAAAGTAGCTTAGTACAGTGCCATCTCAACTCGAGCGAGCGCCTACTCGTGTACAGAGCGACGTAGGTCGCTGCTCGTGTACAGAGCGATGTAGGTCGCTGCTCGTGTACAGAGCGACGTAGGTCGCTGCTCGTGTACAGAGCGACGTAGGTCGCTGCTCGAGTACAGAGCGACGTAGGTCGCTGCTAGTGTACAGAGCGACGTAGGTCGCTGCTCGTGTACAGAGCGACGTAGGTCGCTGCTCGTGTACAGAGCGACGTAGGTCGCTGTTCGTGTACAGAGCGACGTAGCTCGCTGCTCGTGTACAGAGCGACGTAGGTCGCTGCTCGTGTACAGAGCGACGTAGGTCGCTGCTCGTGTGCAGAGCGTGTACAGAGCGACATAGCTCGCTGCTCGTGTACAGAGCGACCTATGTCACGGCTTGTGTACAGAGCGTGTACAGAGCGACGTAGCTCACTGCTCGAGTACAGAGCGACATAGGTCACTGCTCGTGCACAGAGCGACATAGCTCGCTGCTCGTGTACAGAGCGACGTAGCTCGCTGCTCCTATACAGAGCGTGTACAGAGCGACATAGCTCGCTGCTCGTGTACAGAGCGACGTAGGTCGCTGCTCGTGTACAGAGCGACGTAGGTCGCTGCTCGTGTACAGAGCGACGTAGGTCGCTGCTCGTGTACAGAGCGACGTAGGTCGCTGCTCGTGTATAGAGCGACGTAGGTCGCTGCTTGTGTGCAGAGCGACGTAGGTCGCTGCTCGTGTACAGAGCGACGTAGGTCGCTGCTCGTGTACAGAGCGACGTAGGTCACTGCTCATGTGCAGAGCGTGTACAGAGCGACATAGCTCGCTGTTCGTGTACAGAGCGACCTATGTCACTGCTTGTGTACAGAGCGTGTACAGAGCGACGTAGCTCACTGCTCGAGTACAGAGCGACATAGGTCACTGCTCGTGTACAGAGCGACATAGCTCGCTGCTCGTGTACAGAGCGACGTAGCTCGCTGCTCCTATACAGAGCGTGTACAGAGCGACATAGCTCGCTGCTCGAGTACAGAGCGACCTATGTCACTGCTCGTGTACAGAGCGTGTACAGAGCAACGTAGCTCACTGCTCGTGTACAGAGCGACGTTGCTTGTGTACAGCATTAGCGCCACTGATTTTGCAAACCCTTTCAGGAAGGGGTTAAGGCGGGGGGAGGTCGGGGGGGGGCGAGGGTGGGAAGGGGAGGCGCGAAGGGGGGAGGGAGGGAGGTGAGGGGTCAGGGGGTGGGGGATGACGGTCACCGGCTCTCGCAGTGAATCTGAACGTGGCAAGTTCCAAAGTCTGCCGCACAAATTTGTGCCGATAATCGCGGCGGTCGGTTCCTCAGTGAACGATGATCCTGGCTGGCCGTTCCTCAGTGAACGATGATCCTGGCGGTCGGTTCCTCAGTGAACGATGATCCTGGCTGGCGGTTCCTCAGTGAACGATGATCCTGGCTGGCCGTTCCTCAGTGAACACTGTGTGCAGCTTAACACTGCAGGAGCCTCATGAATAAATCAGAGTGGTGCCCCATTGCTGTATCTCTTACCAAGCTGCAGGCTGGTCCATTCCCAACACAATCACATACGCTGGCCTGCTGGGCTAATCCCAGCGATCCAAGCCTCTCCAAACAGCAGCAAACAAGCACAGAATGGTAAACGACCCAGATTTCTAACCCATCCCGTCAATTCAACACTCTCTTACTCTCTGCCACAAGCAACGTGGAGACGTGAGGCAAACACTTCATTCATTTCCGCTTGAAGTTTTCGCTGAAACTGTGCACAAAATAACTAACTGGAATCCCGCTGACCAGTTCAAACACAACAACTTGTACTTAACGCAGTAAAACATCCGAAGGCACTTCACAGGAGTATTATTAAAACAAAATATGATGCATAAGAATTAGGAGCAGGAGTCAGCCATTCGGCCCCTCGAGCCTGCCCCGCCATTCAATAAGATCACGGCTGATCTTCGACCTCAACTCCACTTTCCCGCCCGATCCCCATATCCCTCGATTCCCCGAGAGTCCAAAAATCTATCGATCTCAGCCTTGAATATACTCAACAACTCAGCATCCACAGCCCTTTGGGGCAGAGAATTCCAAAGATTCACCACCCTCTGAGTGAAGAAATTCCTCCTCATCTCAGTCCTAAATGGCCGACCCCTTATCCTGAGACTGTGACCCCTGGTTCTAGATTCTCCAGCCCGGGGGAAACATCCTCTCAGCATCTACCCTGTCAATCCCCCTCAGAATCTGGTATGTTTCAATGAGATCACCTCTCATTCTTCTAAACTCCAGAGAGTGTCGGCCCAATTTACTCAATCTCTCCTCATACGACAATCTCCCCATCCCAGGAATCAGTCTGGTGAACCTTTGTTGCACTCCCTCTATGGTAAGTATATCCTTCCTCAGGTAAGGAGACCAGAACTGAGCACAATACTCCAGGTGTGGTCTCACCAGGGCCCGATATAATTGCCGTAAGACGTCATAAGAACATAAGAAATAGGAGCAGAAGTCGGCCATTCAGCCCCTCGAGCCTGCTCCGCCATTTAATAAGATCATGGCTGATCTGATCATGGACTCAGCTCCACTTCCCTGCCCGCTCCCCATAACCCCTTATCCCCTGATCGTTTAAGAAACTGTCTATCTCTGACTTAAATATATTCAATGACCCAGCTCCCACAGCTCTCTGGGGCAGAGAATTCCACAGATTTACAACCCTCTGAGAGAAGAAATTTCTCCTCATCTCAGTTTTAAATGGGCGGCCCCTTATTCTAAGATCATGCCCTCTAGTTCTAGTCTCCCCCATCAGTGGAAACATCCTCTCTGCATCCACCTTGTCAAGCCCCCTCATAATCTTATACGTTTCGATAAGATCACCTCTCATTCTTCTGAATTCCAATGAGCAGAGGCCCAACCTACTCAACCTATCCTCATAAGTCAACCCCCTCATCCCCAGAATCAACCGAGTGAACCTTCTCTGAACTGACTCCAAAGCAAGTATATCCTTTTGTAAATATGGAAACCAAAACTGCACGCAGTATTCCAGGTGTGGCCTCACCAATACCCTGTATAACTGTAACAAGACTTCCCTGCTTTTATACTCCATCCCCTTTGCAATAATGGCCAAGATACCATTGGCCTTCCTGATCACTTGCTGTACCTGCATACTAACCTTTTGTGTTTCATGCACAAGTACCCCCAGGTCCCTCTGTACTGCAGCACTTTGCAATCTTTCTCCATTTAAATAATAACTTGCTCTTTGATTTTTTCTGCCAAAGTGCATGACCTCACACTTAGCCTGTCTTTACTCTTATACTCAAATCCTCCTGTAATAAAAGCCAACATACCATTTGCTTTCTTAATCACTTGCTGTATCTGCATGTTAACTTTCAGTGATTGGTGTACAAGGTCACACAGGTCCCTCTGCACACCAACATTTCCCAATCTCTCACCGTTTAAAATATACTCTGCTTTTCTATTTTTCCTACCAAAGTGGATAACTTCACATTTCTCCACATTATATTCCATTTGCCATGTTGTTGCCCACTCACTCAGCCTGTCTCTATCCCCTTGAAGCCTCTTCACATCCTCCTCACAACTTACATTTCCACCTAGCTTTGTATCATCAGCAAACTTGGAAATATTACATTTGGTCCCTCATCCAAATCATTGATACAGATTGTGAATAGCTGGGGCCCCAGCACAGATCCTTGCGGTACCCCACTAGTTACAGCCTGCCAACCCCAAAATGGCCCATTTATTCCTGCTCTCTGTTTTCTGTCCATTAACCAATCCTCACTCCATGCTGGTATATTACCCCCAATCCCATGAGCCCTAATTTTGTTCAATAACCTCTTGTGTGGCACCTTATCAAATGGCTTCTAAAAATCCAAATACACCATATCCACTGGTTCCCCCTTATCTATTCTGCTAGTTACAACCTCAGATTTAACTCTAACAGATTTGTCAAACATGATTTCCCTTTCATAAATTCGTGTTGACTCTGCCCAATCCTATTATTTTCTAAGTATTTTCCCTACTACTGATGTCAGGTGATGTCACCGAGCCAGATAAGGAGATATTAGGACAGGTGATCAAAAGCTGGGTCAAAGAGGTCGGTTTTAAGGAACCTCTTAAAAGGAGGAGAGAGGCGGAGAGGTTTAGGGAGGGAGTTCCAGAGCTTGGGGCCCAAGCAACAGAAGGCACGGCCACCGATGGTGGAGCGATTATAATCAGGGATGGTCAGGAGGGCAGAATTAGAGGAGCGCAAACATCTCGGGGGGTTGTGGGGCTGGAGAGGGTTACAGAGATAGGGAGGGGCAAGGGGCCACGGAGGGATTTGAAAACAAGGATGAGAATTTTAAAATCGAGGCATTGCTTAACCAGGAGCCAATATAGGCCAGCGAGCACAGGGGGTGATGGGTGAGCGGGACTCGGTGCGAGTTAGGACACGGAGCAGTGAGCACAGGGGGTGATGGGTGATGGGTGAGCGGTACTCGGTACGAGTTAGGACACGGGTCAGTGAGCACAGTGGGTGATGGGTGAGCGGGATTTGGTGCGAGTTAGGACAAGGGGCAGCGAGCACAGGGGGTGATGGGTGAGCGGGACTCGGTGCGAGTTAGGACACAGGGCAGCGAGCACAGGGGGTGATGGGTGAGCGGGACTCGGTGCGAGTTAGGACACAGGCAACCGAGTTTTGGATGAGCTCAACTTTAAATAGCAAACCACTGTTATCCATTGGCTCACTTAATCGCCCTTATTTCATACATAGGTTTTGTTTTTTCTGTGATGTAGGTTTATAGAGGCAAAATATATAGTCACCTCAATGTAGCTGTGATGTTTCAGTAATCAAAGCCTTTATTAATCCCAATGTTTCGTTGTATGCTTGAATTAAAAGTTCCAAGCTCTGAATCTGAGTCAATCATACTGGTTGTGTGAATGAGCATTGCGGCAAAACTCAACATGGATTCTTGGCTCCATACTTTTAATCAATGTGCTCCCCATCTCAAGGTGTGACTGGGGGGGGGGCGGCAGGAGATTATGTTTCAATTGCCTCCAGTAACTCAGCCAAGTGACATTTTTACAGGTTTGAACCGACACCGTGCACAAGTTCGACGACCACGGACGTGCGCGAACGATGGACATGTCACAGTCCATCAGCGAGACTGGCCCTGAGGAAATGAAGAATTGCATTCCAATATTTGAAGAGCAGGGAGCCTCCCAGCGTCCCAATCAACATTCTTCTCACAACCAATGCCACCCAAAAAACAGATCGACAAGTCAGTCACCTTCATGGGATCGTGCTGTCACAGAATAGCTGCCATATTTCCCAATATAATCAGCACGCTTCAAAAAGTAAGCATTGTGTAAAAGTCCTTGGGAGGCATTTTACTGTAAAAGAAATCACGATATAAATGCAGGTACCTCCGTAGTGGCCAAACCTACTCCTGTCCTCAGTCAATATCCACACGTACATTTCCCAGCAAGATCCCACAGAGGAAACCTTGGCCAATCTTTCCATCTTCCGAACTCAGGGTCAGTGTGGCTAATTATAGTATGTCAGCCAATATTAGTTACAATACTGACCAAGTGCCACTTGGTTTCCATAGCCCAGCATCACACAAGATGTGAATTTACTCACGGAGCAACTTCGGAGTGATATTCTAAACTGCAAGCCGTTATCAGCTTTGGTCACATTGATGAATCTCTTTAGCTATCCTATCCATCAAAAAACCCACCCCCGTCCACCTCCTTAACAATGCAAAAACCATCACCCAGGCCTTCATCACCGTCAGACGCCATTACTACAACACTCTCCTGTCTCAACTCCATAACTTTCAGTTCACCCAATACTCTGCTGCTTGCTTACCCCACACCAAGTCCCATGTTTAATACGGTGACCTGATCTGTACTCAGTGCTCCGTGTGGTCTAAGCAAGGTTCGATACAGGTTTAGCATAACTTCTCTACTTTTCAATTCTATCCCTCTAGAAATAAACCTTAGTGCTCGTTTTTTTTAAAATGGCCTCGCTAACCTGTGTCGCAACTTTCAGTGATTTGTGTATTTTACTCCGATGTCCCTTTGCTCCTCTACCCCAGTTAGATTCGTATTTTCCAAGCAATATGTGACCTCCCTATTTTTCTTACTGAAATGTAATACAGGGTACCTAACATTTATCTGTGCTGAACTTCATTTGTCAATTGTATTCCCACTCTGCAAGTTTATTAATGTCCCCCTGTAATTTGTTGCAGTCCTCCTCAGTATTGACTATCCCCCAATTTGGTGTCATCCGCAAATTTAGAAATTGTGTTTTTGATTCCAAAGTATCGTTAATATAAATTGTGATCAACAGTGGACCCAGCACTGATCCTGTAACACCACTACCCACTTTCTGCCACTGTGAATAACTGCCCTTTACCCCTACTCTCAGCTTTCTGTCTTGAAGTCAGCTAACTATCCATTCTGCTACTTGTCCCCTGACTCTGCATTCTCTAACCTTGTTCATCGGTCTATTATGGGGTACCTTATCGAAGGCCTTACGGAAATCTAGATAAATTACATTTACTGCATTACCCTTGTCTACTCTCTCTGCTACCTCTTCAAAGAATTCAACGACATTAGTCAAGCAAGACTTTCCCTTTAGAAATCCATGTTCATTAGTATATTTTTGGTATCTATATGGTTTTCTATTTTCTCCTTTAGTAGGGAGTCCATTATTTTTCCTTCCACCGATGTTGAGCTGACTGGTCTATCATCCCCTGGACATGTTCTATCTCCCTTCTTAAATATTGTTATCACGTTATTCTCATTCTCATGTTCGCCTCAGCCCATCTCTGAAGCTTTCTCCAGCTCTATAAACCACCCTCCCAAACTCTCCATTCTTCTGGTATACCACTCACCCTGCCTCACCATTAGGTCACACTCCCTGCAATTCATTCCTAAACCCTCTGCCTATCCTTCTTAAAGACCACCCTTAAAGCCACCTCTTTGACCAAGCTCTTGGTCACATCTCCTAATTTCTCCCTCTTTGGCTTAACACCCTTTTACCGTACATTTTTCTCTGATGTTTTCTATGTTTATGCTCTAAGCTCTTGCCTCACCTCATCTGCTGCTGAAACCCTCATCCGTGCCTTTCTGTTACCTCTACAGTGCTATTCAATGCTCTCCTGTAAGCCTCCCATCTTCCATAAGCATAAGCTCCTCCTAAGCTCTGCTGCCAGTATGCTAGCTCACACCAAGTCTCGTTCACCCGTCACCCCCGACCTCCCCTGACCCCCCGCTAACCTACATTAGCTCCCAGTCCCGGTCTGGCAATGCCTCGATTTTAAAATTGTCATCCTTGTTTTCAAATCCCTCCCTATCTCTGTAATCTCCTCCAGCCCCACAACTCCCCCGAGATGTCTGCGGTCCTCTAATTCTGCCCTTCTGAGCATCCCTGATTATAATTTCTCCACCATCTGTGGCCGTGCCTTCTGTTGCCTGGGCCCCAAACTCTGGAACTCCCTCCCGAAACCTCTCCACCTCTCCACCTCTCCACCTCTCCACCCCTCTCTCCTCCTTTAAGACGCTCCTTAAAACCTGCCTCTTGTCACCTGCCCCAATATCTCTTTATGTGGCTCAGTGTCACATTTTGTTTGATAACGCTCCTGTGAAGCACCTTGGGACGTTTTACTACATTAAAAGACCTATATACATGAAATTTGTTGTTGGTATTACGACCATGAAATTTAGTGTTTCCAAATTACTGTGCGCACAGTGATTTCCCAGACCTTGTGATTCCTACAATAGGAGGTGAGGCTGTGATTCTAATGGTTCCTAGCATAGCACTTTGCTTCAATATTACAAATCATTCATCAGAAATATACAGAACATATTTTGAGTGGGCTACAACGGAAGTAATGTGTCAGACACCCTGAGAGCTGATGATACCGTGCGATCTCTAGCTTTCTGTGGATGGTCCCCATCGGTGAGTGAAAAGCCAATTGACAATATCCGTTCGTCCAAGCGCTGTGCATATGGTGCAAATTATTTACTGATATTTTAGCACAAGGCAAAAATGGCACTTCCTGATAATAGCCAGTTGTATTCCAAACACTGAACTGATGCTAAAAACTCAATCTCTCTTGGCCCGGCCCACGACCAATCCCATCGATCACTCTCAGCATTGCAGGGGGTAGGGCCACAGGGAACGTGTAGACACCAGGGAGAAGGGCTTCCGTTCGTGATGTCTCATTAGCGGCACGCTAATGGGCCTCAGCCACTGTGGGCTGGAGAAGAAGCAACGATATACAGCACGAGTGCTGTTGCTGTGCAGTGTACCAGCTGGAAGTGCAGTTAGGGTGGGTTATGTTTGGGTACGATATTTGCCTACCCTTTCTGTCGTGACTAACGGTAATTTAGGCTGCTGGGTGCCTGTAGAACTGTACCCCAGCAAGCAGTCATTATTCACCCAAAAGGGTCAAGGTACGAAAGATGTGCTTGTCCTGTCAATCACCACAAAACAAGCAGCATGTTTATCAGCAGCATAAATCTGCATGGTTCTTCCCCTGTGTTTACTGATTCACTGGTTACATCAGAGGATCCCAGCAAAGCATGCAGCAGTTTGGATAAGTCTCCCCCACCCCCCCTCCCCCCACTTCAGGTTATTTTAGGGTGCCAGTGTCATACTATCTATGGTACCAAAGTCTGCGTATTCATTCGATATCTTAATGACTCTCACTTCAAAATATCAAGACCTCCTCATACCAACTGTTGCAAAATAGCTCTTTATGAGGGCTGTTGGTACCACACACAATAGAGTACTGTTAACTCAAAGCGGACAACTTGAAAACATGCAGTGCACTGCAATAAGTATCACACAAACACACACACGCGCACATTGACAGCCAGCGACTACAGAAAATAATCCATCGACTAGCAGCAGGAGCTCGGGTCCCACAATCGTGTGAAAGACAGGAGACAACTGGTCCATTTTCCAGAAACCGTTGGCTCCAATTCTATTTTTGCTCTGCCAGTACCTGTCGACCATTCTGTGCACATAACTAGTCGCTGCAGCCCTCAAAAATTAACTTGTGTGAGAAATGCTTTTGAGACATCAAGGGGCAACATAAATGGAAATATTCATCATTGTTGTTGTTATCCCCCGAAGCAGTTGGGTAGTGCCTCTGAATTCCAGGCAGTGCCTGCGTTTCGTTGGAAGTTGAGATGACACATGACGATAGCGGCTGCACCTTGCCAAGTGGCTGGGTCTGGTCAATGCAAAACATTGATGCAAACGGCATCAGCTGTGGCTCAGGGGGAGCATTCCTACCTCCGAGTCACAAGGTCGTGGGTTCAGTCCCCACTCCGGAGACCTAGACACTTCAGTGGAGTACCGAGGGAGTACTGCACTGTCAGAGGTGCTGTCTTTTGGATGAGGCAATGAACCAATTTGCCTTCTCGGGTGGAAGTCAACGATCTCACAGCAATATTCGAAAAAGCGCATGAGTGTTGTCCTGGTGTTTTGGCCAAACTTTGTCCCTCAATCAGGAACATTGAAACAAATTATCGGATTTTCTTGTTGCTGCTGTGGGAGCTTGCTGTGCACAATTGGTGGATTCGTTTCTCTACTTTACAACAGTGATTTCAAAATTACTTAATTGGCTGTAAAGAGCTTAGGAACAGCGAGAAAGTTTAAAATGCAAGTTCTTTCTTCTGACTCTTGATGCTGGCTTGAAGGCCGTGACCAGCATGTGGCCCAGTCGCCCAGTGACAATGGTAACCCTAACCTTCCTGCCTCCAGATGTGGGAGAAAGCACATTCAGAGGCTCCCCTCACTACCACAAGCCATGCAGCCCGACATCAGGCTGTCACCAGTGGCCACACATAGCATGGCATGATCCACACACATCCCAACATACAACTCCAATAACCTGCGTTTACATAGTGCCTTCAACGTAGAAAAATGTCCCCTGGCGCTTCACAAATGAGCCATATAAGGAGATATTGGGACAAGCAATGGTGGAGCAACTTAAAGGTGCAGAGAGAGGTAGAGAGGCGAGGTTTAGGGAGGGAGTTACAGAGCTTGGGGCCTCGGCAGCTGAAGGCACGGCCATCGATGGTGGGGCAATTATAATCAGGGATAGTCAAGAGGGCAGAATTGGAGGAGCACAGAGATCGCGGAGGGTTGGAGGAGCACAGAGATTTGGAGGGTTGGAGGAGCGCAGAGATCGCGGAGGGTTGGAGGGTTGGAGGAGTGCAGAGATCGTGGAGGGTTGGAGGGTTGGAGGAATGCAGAGATCGCGGAGGGTTGGAGGAATGCAGAGATCGCGGAGGGTTGGAGGAGTGCAGAGATCGTGGAGGGTTGGAGGGTTGGAGGAGTGCAGAGATCGCAGAGGGTTGGAGGAATGCAGAGATCGCGGAGGGTTGGAGGAGTGCAGAGATCGCGGAGGGTTGGAGGGTTGGAGGAGTGCAGAGATCGCGGAGGGTTGGAGGGTTGGAGATCGTGAAGGGTTGGAGGGTTGGAGGAGTGCAGAGATCGCGGAGGGTTGGAGGGCACGATGTGTTTGGTGATGGGTCAGAAAGGACAGAATGCTGGAGAATCACTAAAAGATTGCAGTGGTCTTTCATGGGAACCATGCATCACTGAGCATTACCCAGAGGCACACGCCCCGACAAAAAGGGGTGGGAAGGGGAACGAGCCAATGACATGATTTGGAGCAGGTGGGAGAGGGATTATCGGTCATGCCACAAGTCCCCCTCCCCAGTAGTTGCACCAACGGCAGAACATGTACTCACTGCATTACGGCATGATCTCCAACAGTACTATAGAAGTTTACAACACAGGAGGCCATTCGATCCATCTAGTCTGTTCTGGCTCTTTCTTAAGGCAATCTAAAACTAATCACACTTCCCCGCACCCCCCCCCCCCATACCCCCATACCCCCATAACCCTGAGGGGTGCAAATAGCACTGAGAGCAAACAAATGGAAAGTTTTAAACAAGAGGCAGATGTAACTGGGCCCACTGCCATTCGAGCAGCAAACGCGATTGACTTGACACTGGGTGGCCAGGCAGTGCCATTGGGAGGATCATTTAGAGTTTGGGTGTAACTTTCCTCTTCTCCACCAGCCACCCCACCAACCTGGGGCAAAATCCTCATCCTCCACCCACAGCCCCCCCGTGCCCTCCCCCTCCCCACAGAGGAACAAGGGGGAAGGAAAGCGATCGGCAATACTTGAACACTGGTGGGAAACTATATAAATTAAATCTACACTTTCAGTCACTATAACCTGTTCTTACGGTCATTACAGAGCTCTGGGGAAACGCAGAGCCTTTTTTGAATAAAAATGGTTTATTTAAACAACAAGAAAATTGCATAATTAAGGATTATAAAAAGTACTTTTTTTCCACCAGCCTTCACATCACAAAGAGCTGACTGACACAGGTACCACAATTGGCACAGTTACTGTACAGTAATTGTATGACACATGGAACGCCAATAAGCAGCGCTACATATCTGAGGTGGGACTGAATCATTCCGAGTGGAGCTGGGATAATAAAGCAACTTAAAGGTAATCGTCAAACATTATTTGTAGAACTCAAATTTAAAAAACAGTAAAGAAAACAAAATCAGAAACATTTTCTTCCAAAAAAAGTCATTTGGAGCAAAATTGTGAGATTATAAAATGAGTCAAAATGACAGTGTTTTGTGTGAACCAGCTCCTGTCTCCATCCACGGACACAGCCCAGCTGCTGTAAAAAGAGCGGTTCTTGGAGGTTACCCCAATAATACTGAGTAATACCGAAAACACACAGGCCATATCACAGATATTCGCCTTTCTCTTCACTACCCTCTCACCTCTGCCCCCCCAGCCCCGCCCACACCCCCTCTCACCTCCGCCCCCAGCCCCGCCCACACCCACTCTCACCTCCGCCCCCAGCCCCGCCCACACCCCCCGCTCACCTCCGCCCCAGCCCCGCCCACACCCCCGCTCACCTCCCACACCTCAACCCCGCCCACACCCCCGCTCACCTCCGCCCCAGCCCCGCCCACACCCTCCTTACCTCCGCACCCCAACCCCGCCCACATCCCCCCAGCCCTGCCCACCCCCCTCACTTCCACCCCCAGCCCCGCCCACACACCCCTTACCTCCGCACCTCAACCCCGCCCACACCCCCCTTACCTCCGCACCCCAACCCCGCCCACATCCCCCCCAGCCCTGCCCACCCGCCTCATCTCCGCCCCCAGCCCCACCCACACCCTGGCTCACCTCCGCCCCCAGCCCCGCCCACACCCCCTTACCTCCGCACCTCAACCCCGCCCACACCCCCTCTCACCTCCGCCCCCAGCCCCGCCCACACCCCCGCTCACCTCCGCACCTCAACCCCGCCCACACCCCCGCTCACCTCCGCCCCAGCCCCGCCCACGCCCCCCTTACCTCCGCACCCCAACCCCGCCCACATCCCCCCCAGCCCTGCCCACCCCCCTCACCTCCACCCCCAGCCCCGCCCACACACCCCTTACCTCCGCACCCCAACCCCGCCCACATCCCCCCCAGCCCTGCCCACCCCCTCTCACCTCCACCCCCAGCCCCGCCCACACCCGTCTTACCTCCGCACCCCAACCCCACCCACAGCCCCTCTCACCTCCGACCCCAGCCCCGCCCACACCTCCGCCCCACCCACACCCCCCCTCACCTCCGCCCCCCAGCCCCGCCCACACACCCCTTACCTCCGCACCCCAACCCCGACCACACCCCCTCTCACCTCCGCCCCCAGCCCCGCCCACACCCCCGCTTACCTCCGCACCCCAGCCCCGCCCACCCCCCTCACCTCCGCCCCCAGCCCCGCCCACCCCCCTCAGCTCCACCCCCAGCCCTGCCCACACCCCCTCTCACCTCCGCAATTTGTTGCCCTGTGAGTATCTGTGTCCGTGGGTGCTGGGCGATCCGTCCATCGATGGGTGCTGGGCAATCTGTCGTTGGGTGGGTGCTGGGAGATCTGTCGTTGGGTGGGTGCTGGGCACTGTCCATGGGTGGGTGCTGGGCAGTCTGTCGTTGGGTGGGTGCTGGGCACTGGGTGCTGGGCAGACTGTGCCAACACAACACCATCCGATCTTTATTTGGCCCTGTTGATGGCTAATCCATTCAACTGAAAACACACTGAAATGTAATAATGGCACTGTAATTACCCTTAGCAAATATTTGTGCGTTACAAATATTCTAGCCCTTGTGTGATGGAAGCTAAAGGAGACTGAACACAAATCAGCTCCACCCCCACCCCATTCAGTGCGGCTTCTCTGGCCGCGATCTCGCCAGCCCTGGTCAAGGCAGATGGCGGGTGGCGACCCTGCTCCTGGCTCCAGCCCACTCGGAGAAAAATCTTGCACTGATGAGGCGAGTTAAGCCCCGCCCTGCGATGTTCCCAGCCAATTAAAAGGAAGTGGGTCTGATGACATCATTTGATTACGTTGTCATCAGCCTTAAAGCGACCGTGACCATATTCATTCTGACAGTTGCGCTGTCAGTGTTCTACAGCACTGAGGTGCTGCATACACTGACAATCAGCACAGAGGGGTGGGCTGCACCCAGGCTCTCTCCTCACTCCCTACAGGTGCCCATGGAGGGAGTCACAGCACGCAGGGAGGTTCTCGTCCCTTCCCATGGGCAGAAGAGACCTCCCCAGGGCACCAATGCAGCTTGGTCGCAAATTGCACAGGAGGGCACAAGCAGCGATGTGGTCAGGAGGACCAGGCTGCAGTGGCACATTCCCCCTTGTCTCACCATCCCTCTCTCTACATTATCATCTCCCCATCTCACCATCCCTCTCTCTACATTATCATCTCCCCATCTCACCATCCCTCTCTCTACATTATCATCTCCCCATCTCACCATCCCTCTCTCTACATTATCATCTCCCCATCTCACCATCCCTCTCTCTACATTATCATCTCCCCATCTCACCATCCCTCTCTCTCTCTACATTATCATCTCCCCATCTCTCTCTCTCTACATTATCATCTCCCCATCTCTCTCTCTCTCTACATTATCATAACCCCATCTCACCATCCCTCTCTCTACATTATCATCTCCCCATCTCACCATCTCTCTCTCGCTCTCTCTCTCTCTACATTATCATCTCCCCATCTCACTCTCTCTCTCTACATTATCATCTCCCCATCTCACTCTCTCTCTCTACATTATCATATCCCCATCTCTCTCTCTCTACATTATCATATCCCCATCTCACCATCCCTCTCTCTACATTATCATCTCCCCATCTCTCTCTCTCTCTCTACATTATCATCTCCCCATCTCTCTCTCTCTCTCTCTCTCTCTGTCCATTATCATATCCCCATCTCACCATCTCTCTCTCTCTCTCTCTCTCTCTCTCCGTCCATTATCATATCCCCATCTCACCATCTCTCTCTCTACATTATCACATCCCCATCCAATCAGACCAACTAACAACACACAAGGACCTTTTAGCCAATATTCATGTAAGTTTCTGCTAATGTGTTGTCAAACATTGAAATCTTTATTTTGAACACTTTATGTTCTTGGACAGATTTGTGTGCACCTTTGGAAGTGGCTTTGTGAGTTGTAGTGAATGATGAGACATAACTGTAACCCCCCCCCGCCCGCAATGGTCCCGAGTGTGAGAGGAAGGGTTTGGGCATTGTAGGGGTGCTGTATGGTGCTGGTGTGGAGTGGTGCTAACCTGGTGCATCATGTGGCAGTTGGTGTACAGCGTCCAGTGAAGTAAATGTGGCCAAGGTGGGCCATCCCTGGCCTCCCGGGCAGCAGTGTGGTCGGGTGCTGATGCCCTGTGTCCTGTGCAGTATCCGGTGATTGTGGAGAAGGTTGGTGTTGGTGGTGGTGATGCCGGTGTGTTTAGTGATGCTGGTGTTGGGGCTGATTGTGGTGGGATTCCGGGGACCAAGGTGAGATTTTCTGAAGGGCACCGATGCTGCTGGAATAGATGGCAGCTGAAGTTGAGATGACAGAAGTGATATCAATGGTGAGAGAGGTTGCTCCAAGGAGGTGACACTGGATAGAGTTCACTGCAGACATTTCTCCAAACCCGCACTCGCAGGGCTGGGAAGATTCCGGCCTGCGTGTGGAATTATTGTTGGACCCATTTTGTATGTCAGTGCTGTGCGAGGGTTTTAAAGGGCTCCTCGTTTAACGTGCGTCACATTGAGCAACCCATTCTCACCACCCTTTCTGGTGGGTAATCACAGTGACACTCTCGCACAGTACAGCGCTACATCTGAAAACGAGTCATCTTCATGCCCTCAACCTGCTGAAGGATGATTAACTACAACAAAATAGGACCATCTTTTCAAGAGAAATGGTTAGGCTCCCAACTGACTGAGTTGCTAACTGCGTCACGAGGAATGACCCTGAGCTTTACAGGCCAGGAATCTTTGAGATTTCATCCCTGTTCTGTGCGGAGTTGATTGCAAGGCAGTGAGGGCAGACCCTCTCAGTGTCCCCCGGACCCGCTCAGTGCCCCCCGGAGTTGCCCCAGGACCCGCTCAGTGCCCCCCGGACCTGCTCAGTGCCCCCCCGGAGTTGCCCCCCGGATCTGCTCAGTTGCCCCCGGAGCTAAGGGAGAGAAAACACAGCAGGGTTCCTGCTTCCTGCTCCTAATTACCATCCTGACTCCTGCGTGGAATAGACCTCAGGTGAGGGCAGGAGCAGGCTAGGAACAAGGGAACAGGAGGAGGCTATTCAGCCCCTCGAGCCTGTTCTGCCATTCAATGAGATTGTGGCTGTTCCGGCAGGGCTTCCTCGCTGCCATGCTCCATCTCACAGCCAACAAGCTCCCCGCTGGAGTGGAACTAAACTACAGAACCAGAGGGAACCTGTTCAACCTTCGCCGTCTCCAGGCCAGGTCCAAGATCACCCCAACCTCTGTCGTCGAGCTACAGTATGCGGACCACGCCTGCGTCTGCACACATACAGAGGCTGCACTCCGGGATACAGTCGACGTATTTACTGAGGCATACGAAAGCATGGGCCTTACGCTAAACATCCATAAGACAAAGGTCCTCCACCAGCTTGTCCTCGCCACACAGCACTGCCCCCCAGTCATCAAGATCCATGGCGCAGCCCTGGGCAACGTGGACCATTTCCCATATCTCGGGAGTTTCTAATCAACAAGGGCAGGCATTGACGACGAGATCCAACACCGCCTCCAGTGCGCCAGTGCAGCCTTCGGCCGCCTGAGGAAAAGAGTGTTTGAAGACCTGGCCCTCAAATCTGCCACCAAGCTCATGGTCTACAGGACTGTAGTAATACCCACCCTCCTGTATGGCTCAGAGACATGGACCATGTACAGTGGACACCTCAAGTCGCTGGAGAAATACCACCAACGATGTCTTCGCAAGATCCTGCAAATCTCCTGGGAGGACAGACGCACCAACGTTAGCGTCCTCGACCAGGCCAACATTCCCAGCATCGAAGCACTGATCACACTCGACCAGCTCCGCTGGGCAGGTCACATTGTTTGCATGCCAGACACGAGACTCCCAAAGCAAGCGCTCTACTCGGAACTCCTTCACGGCAAGCGAGCCCCAGGTGGGCAGAGGAAACATTACAAGGACACCCTCAAAGCCTCCCTAATAAAGTGCAACATCCCCACCGACACCTGGGAGTCCCTGGCCAAAGACCACCCTAAGTGGAGGAAGTGCATCCGGGAGGGCGCCGAGCACCTCGAGTCTCGTCGCCGAGAGCATGCAGAAACCAAGCGCAGGCAGTGGAAGGAGCGTGCGGCAAACCAGTCCCACCCACCCCTTCCCTCAACCACTGTCTGTCCCACCTGTGACAGGGACTGTAATTCCCATATTGGACTGTTCAGCCACCTAAGGACTCATTTTTAGAGTGGAAGCAAATCTTCCTCGATTCCGAGGGACTGCCTATGATGATGATAATACCCTGAATGCCCAATGATGGTCACCGAATCAGCTTATATCTGGAGGCTGGCCACTCAAGCAATATATTGCAGCGCGCCCAACACCTATGGTACCATGTCTTAGAACCTTCCAGAAAAGAGGATAATAAGGTGGACAAGAAACAAACGATGGATGTTAAACAGCTGATTGGATTCGGTCACTGGACCGACCAAATAATACTCGCACAATGGTCTACAGCACACTGCAATATCTGGCCTGCTCATGGGATATCTCTCCAGCTCCTGCTATGGTTCGTTGGTTTATACAAGAACACTTTTTTAAAACTGGTGTAGATATATTTGTAATTTGGCAATCATGAAAAGATTATGCATTTTTATATTTTTAAGTTGGAAGGTGTGGGGTGGGCATGTTTGTGCTCCAAGATCTATATTGGGCCGATACTCTCTGGAGTTTAGAACAATGTCATTGAAACAGGCGATGTCATTGAAACATACAAGATTCTGAGGGGGATTGACAGGGTAGATGCTGAGAGGGCGTTTCCCCCAGGCTGGGGAGTCTAGAACCAGGGGTCACAGTCTCAGGATAAGGGGTCGGCCATTTAGGACTGAGATGAGGAGGAATTTCTTCACTCAGAGGGTGGTGAATCTTTGGAATTCTCTGCCCCAGAGGGCTGTGGATGCTGAGTCGTTGAGTATATTCAAGGCTGAGATCGATAGATTTTTGGACTCTCGGAGAATCGAGGGATATGGGGATTGGGCGGGAAAGTGGAGTTGAGGTCGAAGATCAACCGTGATCTTATTGAATGGCGGAGCCGGCTCGAGGAGCCGAATGGCCGACTCCTGCTCCTAATTCTTATGTTCATATGAAGAATTTCCATAATGTGACTAGTGACTGCCCAATTACTCTGCGTATTAGAGAGTTACTTTCATGGCAATCGGGGAAAGCACCCTTTGTGACCTGGGCTGAGTCAAGGTGACAAAAATAAATCGATCTCCATCGATTAGCAGAGTTTCATGGTAAGCGAGATCAGACAGTAAGGCAGGTATAGTCATAGCCAGTGAGTGTCAATACCCGAGTATATCACATGTGGTCTTGTACAGAGTGCGAAAATCTGTCGAAGAGCTGACCTGGCCAACAGCACACTATATACAAGACCAGCCCATGAACATCATGAAAGATCTTGGAATTGGGTAACTGAGATTACCCTGCTACATGATGCTGCAATAAAGCTCTGCTTCTTTGACATGGCTTCAATCTGTTGAGCTTAAAGTCTCCCGGCTGGACATGTCCCTGTCCCGCTTGGCCCAGACAGCACACCCTGCATACCCAGCCCAGGTTTCTCTCTCCCTGGGGAATGCACAGGACTCGATACGCATTGGTTGAGAATAAGCTAAAGCATTCAAAATCCCAAACTATGGGCTTCATGTAAAATGTTTCATTTGAGATCCAGCTAAGTGAAAGTTAGAAAAGTCTGGGCCCTTGACTGTAACTTGTCACAGTATAATTAAAGAAATTCAAACATAGAGGCATTGTTTTAAATTTAAATTTCTCGGTCGGGTTGCAGAAAGCCCATGAACTGGCTCTCTGCCAGAAATGGACCTTAAAAAGGACAGTGAAAGTTGGCATGCAGGTACAGCAGGCGGTGAAGGCAAATGGAATGTTGGCCTTCATAGCTAGGCAATTTGAGTATAGGAGCAGGGAGGTCTTACTGCAGTTGTACAGGGCCTTGGTGAGGCCTCACCTGGAATATTGTGTTCAGTTTTGGTCTCCTAATCTGAGGAAGGACATTCTTGCTATTGAGGAAGTGCAGCGAAGGTTCACCAGACTGATTCCCGGGATGGCAGGACTGACATCGATTGGAGTTTAGAAGGATGAGAGGGGACCTCATAGAAACATATAAAATTCTGACGGGACTGAACAGGTTAGATTCAGGAAGAATGTTCCCGATGTTGGGGAAGTCCAGAACCAGGGGACATAGTCTAAGGATAAGGGGTAAGCCATTTAGGACTGAGATGAGGAGAAACTTCTTCACTCAGAGTTGTTAACCTGTGGAATTCCCTGCTGCAGAGAGTTGTTGATGTCAGTTCATTAGATATATTCAAGGGGGAGTTAGATATGGCCCTTACGGCTAAAGGGATCAAGGGGTATGGAGAGAAAGCAGGAAAGGGATACTGAGGGAATGATCAGCCATGATCTTATTGAATGGTGGTGCAGGCTCGAAGGGCCGAATGGCCTACTCCTGCACCTATTTTCTATGTTTCGATGTTAACAAAGAGGTTAGGACCACTGGAAGACATACTGTTCTCAGACAGTTGTTAGTAACATTATAAAAAGATGGGATCTCGGTAACTCAGGATATCTGACCCCGACCTGCTTCCACTCGGCATACAATCTGTGGACCGCCATTTCACAACGATACAGCAAGAGTACGCGCTTTGCTAACCGTGCAGATGTGATGGTAAATTGGACACTATATACTCTGGAACTATTGCTAAAGGGAAGCTTGGTTTCCTTGCTCTAAGTGACAATGCTAAATTCTTCCAGCAGCATTTGGCAGTGTGACAACTTGCTTCGCCATGACAGTCATTTACGTCGGCAATCTCCACATGCTGAATCTCCATAAGGAAATATAATGAAGAGACCCAGTTATCCCAAACTATTCCTGCACATCTTACAGCAGAGTCGTCCAGCCTGTGCTCAGCCGTGGCTCAGTGGGCAGCACTCTCGCCTCCGAGTCAGGAAGTTGTGGATTCAGAGACACTCGAGGTGGCAGAGGTGCGTCTTTTGGATGAGTCGTTAAACCGCTGGATATAAAAGATCCCGTGGCAGTTTTTCCAGGAAGAGCAAGGAGTTTTCCCCGATGTCCTGGCCAATATCTACCCCTCAATCAACATCCATTTTAAAAAGAAACAGATGATCTGGTCATCATCACATTGCTGTTTGTGGGACCTTGCTGTGCACAAATTGGCTGCTGCGTTACCTACATTATAAAAATTCTTCACCGGCTGTAAACACTTTGGGCCATTGTGGAAGTCGCTATAAAGGCATGTTCATTCTTGACCAGAGGGAAAGAGGGACTTGCATTTATATAGCGCCTTTCACCACCACCGGACGTCCCAAAGCGCTTCTCAGCCAATGAAGTACTTTTGGAGTGTGGTCACTGTTATAATGTGGGAAAATGGTAAAATAATTGTGTATTTTTTAAAAAGTGGATTAGAAGTAAATGATCTACTTTGATTACAGTCACCAAACTACCCACCAGAACACGATTTAGTCAACTTCCTTTTATATTTTATAAAATGTCATCCTCCCCCAGGCCCATGTTCTCCCTACTCCTGAAGGCATGCCAACAGTATCCCATTCATTTTAAATGGGTCACTATTAGCATTATAATTGAAAAGTCTAGGCCACAAACTCACGTCAATGCAATGGGTCCCAGCACCTCGCCCAAATGGCTGGTCTGCATCTAGTAGCTCAAGGCAGAGTGCCATCACACTCCTTCCCCACAGCCACACCTGCCTCCATTAACATCAAGAGTGGGGTTGGCTCGTTGCTAGCATTCTGGCCTCTGAGCCAATCCCACTGCAGGATTTAAGCACATCCATACTGATGCTTCAGTGCAGTACTGAGGGAGTGCTGCAGTGTTAGAAGTGCTGACTTTTGGGTGAAGCAATAAACAGTTGAGGTGGATGTAAGATATAAGAAGAATGAGAGGTGATCTTATCGAAACGTATAAGATTATGAGGGGGCTTGACAAGGTGGATGCAGAGAGCATGTTTCCACTGATGGGGGAGACTAGAACTAGGGGGCATGATCTTAGAATAAGGGGCCGCCCATTTAAAACAGAGATGAGGAGGAATTTCTTCTCTGAGGGTTGTAAATCTGTGGAAGTCGCTGCCTCAGAGAACTGTGGAAGCTGGGACATTGAATAAATTTAAGACAGAGATAGACAGTTTCTTAACCGATAAGGGAATAAGGGGGCGGGCAGAGAAGTGGAGCTGAGTCCATGATCGGATCAGCCATGATCTTACTGAATGGCGGAGCAGGCTCGAGGAGCCGTATGGCCCACTCCTGCTACTATTTCTTATGTGCTTATGTTCTTATAAAGGTAAAGGAGGATTTGGTCAATATTCATCACTCAACCAAAGGACAGATTAACAGATCATTGCTGTATCTGGCACCTTGTTTTACACAAATTGTCTGGTTAACCATCAACTACGCTTCAAAAGTGATGAAAAGTGCAGCCTCTGGGACATCTTAAGGACATGAAAAGTGTTCTCTAAACGCAAGTCTTCATTGCTCTTGCAACATCCAGCAAGGCTTTGCGATGGTGATCTGCAGTCGGCCATTGGCTGATGTTCCTCTCCCTGCTCCAGAGGCACAGAACCAACCACAGCTTGTTGGGCTGGCTGTCCATCTGAAATCAGCTCGCTCAGCGTAGAGCAACGATTGAATTTGGGGCTTTTCAGTTTGTATTTCCCAGTTACTTCCTATCTCGCCTTTTCCCTAGTCTCCCGGACAATGTACCAATTACAGTCGACAGGCCAGGCAGGCAATGTTTGGTCATCACAGCCAAGCTCAACTGTACTAACCTGCTATTAATTCACAGGTGCTTCCATAGTAAGGGAATTGGGAGGGGGCTGGGGAGTAGGAATGAGAGGTTTGAATGGATCGTGACCAGAAACAATCCGGATTAATTGATTCATCCCAAATTTGGGGAAATTCTACTCACTTCCAACTCTCTGTGTACTTATTCTGTCAAAACTTTACACAAGTTAAAAAAACTTCTATTACGTATCCTCTTAGCCTTCTCTGCCCCACTGGAAAGTGTCCCAGTATCTTCAGCCAGCCCCATACTTTTTCATTCGATGCATCACCCCGCTGACCAAGTTGAACTTGAATTACAGATTCGAATAGCTTGCTGACAATTCGACTAACACGTCGATAGCTCTCTCCCTTCCTGAACAAGAGGTGATACACTGGGTACTCTCCAGTCCCACAACACAATCTGCATATCTAAAGAGGATTGCAAAACTGTGGTCATTCCGTCTTCTTTCAGCAGCCTTGGGTGCATGCCATCAAGAGTTGGTGCCTTTTCCCTGTTAAGCACGGCTGGTTCTCTCCAGAGCCAATTCCTTTTCTAGTTCCCTCCAACACTTTTTCTACATCCTCCTCTAATACGCCCACATTCTCAGTCCCGCCACCATGGGTAAAATCTGAGGCAAAATATTAACTTTGCCGTTCCTTCATCCTCCAAAACTAAATTCTCCCGAGCGCCCCGACCTAATCTTTCATTATTCTTTTATTGCTGAATTTGCTCGTAAAAGACCCTCCCTACTTTCTTTTATATAATCCACTAACTTTTTAAAATATTCTCTTTCAACCATTTAAATAATGATTTATGTTTGCCATACAGGGTGATTTGTTTTGAATGGTGAAGGAAGGAGACAGAGAGGATAGAAACACACTGTTTCCAGTGGTTGACGGGTGTAGAACAAGGGGCCAAGATTAGATGCAAGCGATTTAGACCAGAGAGCAGGATAAACTTGTTTTTTTTTTTTTACACGGAGCGTTGCGAGGCTGTGGAATTAACTACCAGAGTTAGGGATTGAGCAGACCAGCTCCTCATGCACCAATAGGTTAGATAGGTTGGTGTAGGAAAGGGATTGTGGGAACAGGGTGGGTACATGGGATTGGGATGTAACCCTTCCTGCTCAGAATAAACACCAATGCGCACAGCTTGGGCCGAATGGTCTGTTGTAATTCGATATAATTCACCTCCCCATTACATTTCTATACACCTCATGATTTTCTAGCTTGTAATCACGTGGCACTCTTTTACATCAGGGCAGCAAACTTTATTTAAGCCGAAACGATAAAATGGGGAATAAACTAGTTCTTCATCTGGGTGACCCCAAACTGAACTCAGCCCATCAAGTTCAATGTTAGATTTGGCCAACTGAATTTGTTGTCTCAAAATCAACAGCACACGTTAGCACATGGCTGAACTCCACTTCCACAATTTGAAGGACTGGCAGTTCACATTTGCTTCTGTTTTCTAGTTTTAAGATCATACTTTCTTTCGCCCAAATCGTTGTTCTCATGGGTCAAGAGGCCAGTCTCACCTATCGTCATCAGCCTTGTTCGATCCTCCAAGGGAAGCAGAAGAGAATCCAGCCATCCCAATCCTCGTGATTCCTTTCGCTCTCCGACCTATCCCATGGGAATGTCAATGCATGAATCACAGGACTGGGAATTTAAATTATGCCAAGTCCGATGCTCTGGTGCTGTAACCAGACAAACCACAAATTCAGATTTGCTCAACACAAATCCTAACAGGCCATTTGAGTCAGTAATGCCCAGTTGCTCTTAAACCCCACCTGCAACTGGAGTGGCGATAAACGCCGGCATGAACTGGTTGGGCCGAACGGCCCGTTTCTGTGCCATATATCCGGTGTAAAAACTACAGTGAACAAGATCAACAAATTTATACTAAAGGATAGGTTGTCCCAACAGATCTCATTGACAATGACTCCAAGATCACAGCTCCACCATCCTGAATATCAAACTGGAAGCCAATGCTTTTGCTTGCTAACTGTTATTGGGTCAGGAGCCTGCAGCCCTGAAGGTCTTATCCACACAGTGATCTGATTACCAGTTATTATATTAGGTGAAGGAGGATACCTTAATGGCTGTGGACTTAAACTTTTAATCTTGATTCAAATTTTATCTTTTAGAACTAATTGTAGCAAATGATGTTCTGCATTGCAATAAACAGGACTGACTGACTGCTCCTTGCGGGATCTGATCTTAAACACGTAAATCCACTCGACCAGTGTGAGGTGCCTTATGTACAACATTTAACTCACTATCCTGATCTCTATTACAGTGAAAATTACTGTAGCGAATAAACACGTGAAATGAAACTATATCTGGGCCATAAACATTATGCAAGTGCAATAGCAGAAATACAGGAGAAAATGATTTTGGCATCAATTTCCTTTGCATCACAGAACTAAGTTGGAAAATACATTCAAAGATGGCTAACTGAAGAGCAGTTAATGACTTTTTGCATAATATTAGTGGATCAGATGCTATAAATGTCACTGCTAAAAAGACCTAGATGTCTTTAATATGCAACTGTGCATCCTCTAGGATTGTCACAATTCTGCAAGTACAAACATTCCATAACTTGGCAATAATCGCACAGCCCTCAGGCATTGCTCATTGGGATAGACAATCACTCCTAGTTTGCTGAAGATCACTGAAAATAAGCAAGTTGGTGTGTTTAAATGGGTTTGCAATCGGTGTCGGTCCAGACTTTCCGGATGGTGGCAATTCCTCAATCAATAGGAAAACTGTTGGGCTCGTCAGACAGAAATCATTTAAACTGGAAAACTAAAACTGTTCGCTATAGTGGTCTGGGAAAAGACTCTGTCTGCAGGTTGCCAGCAGACATTCAAAAGGTCAATCAACTAGAAACTTCAGGGAGAACATTACTAAAGGGCTCAAACAAATAGCAAAGAAGAAAATGCATTACTTCAACAAAAAGTATTTTCCCCTGTCACCAACACCTGTAGTTTGGCAATACTTGTACCCTAAAGTGAGATAATACTGGTGAGAAAGTCACAGCCTAGAGATGTGTAAAAATAAAATATCAAGAATGCTAACGAATAACAATTAACTGCATATGTGTGTCTTCTATGCAATACCATGCTGCCATATTTAGAAGATATCGAAAACTACACAAAGTAACTTGTACTGTGATGTCTCCATCACGGAGAAGGCTGTGTTAAATTCTACAGGGCTGCGTCACATTTACAAATATTACTAAAAACATTGAGTCCCTTCTTCCAAACTGTATCCAATAAACGTAACCATGGTTCAATTCTGTATGTTTTTCCTATTCAGTTATTCCCATGTGCCGTTACCACCAAGATGTTATCATCTCATTTGAAGAATAGTTTCTGATGAGAATTTGAAAGGACAGTGGGATTTTTGAGAACTGCACCTCCTGAGCCGTGTTGCCAAGAGAGAGCAGACATTATCTGACTCGGAGGTCAGCAATAGGTTAGCAACCTAAATGTGCTAGAGATGGCTGCACCACCTGTGGATAAAATAGCTCAAAACAGCAGCCTGTGCCCTCAATACTGGACTGAAGGTTTGGCTTAAATAAAATATTTCAATTTATGTTTTGATCCCAACGTTATCAACAAGCATGCAGAGGGTTTTTCAATCATGTGTAAAATGACAGCCTTGCCAGTCTATCAATGGGGGCAAACTCCCACACTTACACACACATTCTATTTTCGTCAGGGGAGAGAACAATTTTAAAATTTCACAAAGCCAGTGACAAGTCATTCCTGCAGGACTTCATCAGAATTGATAAAAAAAACATTTAACCAACAGAGTTTCGAGTACATACAAGAATCAGCTTAAATACAGAAGTGAGGTACACCTTTAAAACACAACCGTCCCAGTAGGCAGAGGAATTGATGTTCAAACATAAAAGCTTTTAACAATCTTTTTCAGACAGAATTATTCACAAACTATTTTTAAAGCCTTTTTAAAAAATCGACTCTGGCACAGGAGTTCAGGCCAGCTTTTTGACATTTGCTAACATGCAATTGGGCCTGCCAGGCTAAATGATTATATCAGTTCACAGAACATCTTAAGTTGTTCTCACACTAAACCGGTTAAACATCATGGGCAGCTAAAAACCAGCACTGCACACACTCATTGCACAAAAATATGGCTTCCAGTAGTTAAGGTAAAGCTTACAAGGCCTCGTTAAAAAATTCAAGCTTGCTTTAAAAAAGGACTGTGTCTAACTGGAGGAACCATGTCTTTTGTGAAGCCTGAGACTGAACGCAAAGCAACCGACAGGAGCTAATGCAGGGGCTGCTTTGCTCAGGTGAGCTGCATTTTAAAGCGTGCATTGAACAGGGTCTGTTGTGGCAACGCCATCGAGATGATGTGGGGGAGGACGATGGGTCTGCCTGCTCTTTGCTGTTTCCTGATTGGCGAGGCAAGATGCAATTTCACAGCTTTGCAGCAAACATTTGTTGAAAAGAAAGGCCGCCGCATCATTTTTTTTTTGAGTTAGCCAATTGCGTGTCATAATAACAAAAATACATTTGTAAAAAGTTTATTTTATAAAAAGGGGACATTTGCTGAGAAGCTTTTTGTAGAAGGGTTGCTGTGGCTGAGGTCGTGTAGAATTTCGTAATGGAATGTGAATTGCTCATCCGGATCTGGACTGATTCTCTCCCAGCAAAGCACCAAGTGAAATCTGCTGAGCCAGGCGGAATTCTTCACTAAACTCGCCCTCTCCTCCTTAGCAACATTAAGAAACATTCACTTTACAACCACGGCCAGAAAGATACCCAACCCTGCTCACAAGCAAAATACTTTAACACAAACTTATAAAGATAAAACAGCCTGCAGATACACACCCTCAGTCCACAAACAATCCCCTTCACAAAAAGACAAAACTTTTCTGTGTGTGTGCTGTCAGACTGTGTCTGGTCCAGTCCCACCCCGGTACACTCACCTCCACACTTCATCTCAAACTAAACGCGATCCTTCTCCCAAACCACACCTTACACATTAAACCATGACATGGCACATCGCTCGGCCGGACAGGGAGGGAGGGGGTTCGTTTGTTAATTAAAGGCTGATGCTCAAAACTCCGGCAAAAAGAAACCAAAACAAAACTTTCTCCCGCTTCCGAGTTCAGTAAAGAGAAAAGTTTTTGCAAACTTTATTTGAGGAATGTACGAGTGTTGCTGGGGCAAAGTCCCCACCCACCGACCATCAGATATTGAATGCACTCTGACACGTTCTGTCTCTCCCAGGGAGGGGCCACAGGCTGACCTTTCAAACCATCACTTCCCAAATTTATCTACCTCCCACCCCCCCAAATATATCTCCGTCCTCTCCCCCTCCCTCCCGCCATCCATCCATCCATCTCTCCCTCCCTCCATCACTCCCTCTCTCCACTCCCTCTCCTCCCTCCATCCATCTCTCCACCCCTCCCATCATTATCTCTTTCTCTCCTCCCTCCATTTCTCCCCCCCTCCATTCCTCCCTCTCTCCATCTCTCCCCCTCCTACATCTCTCTCCTCTCCCTCAACATCTCTCCCCCTCCCATCACCCTCTCTCCTCCCTCCATCACTCCCTCCCTTCATCTCTCCCTCCCCTCCCTCCATCTCTCTCACCCTCCCCCATCTCCCTCCCTACATCTCACTCCTCCATCTCTCCCTCCCTCCCACCAACTCTCTCCCTCCAGCTTTATCTCTTTCCCTCCATCTCTCTGTCCCCCCTAGGCTGATTCCAGAGATGAGGGGGTTACCTTATGATGATAGATTGAGTAGACTGGGTCTTTACTCGTTGGAGTTCAGAAGGATGAGGGGTGATCTTATCGAAACATTTAAAATGTAAGGGATAGACAAGATAGAGGCAGAGAGGTTGTTTCCACTGGTCGGGGAGACTAGAACTAGGGGGCACAGCCTCAAAATACGGGGGAGCCAATTAAAAAGAGAGTTGAGAAGGAATTTCTTCTCCCAGAGGGTTGTGAATCTGTGGAATTCTCTGCCCAAGAAAGCAGTTGAGGCTAGCTCATTGAATGTATTCAAGTCACAGATAGATAGATTTTTAACCAATAAGGGAATTAAGGGTTATGGGGAGCGGGCGGGTAAGTGGTGCTGAGTCCACGGCCAGATCAGCCATGATCTTGTTGAATGGCGGAGCAGGCTCGCGGGGCTAGATGGCCTACTCCTGTTCCTAATTCTTATGTTCTTATGTTCTCCCTCCATCTCTCTCCCACCATCTCTCTTCTACCCTCCATCCATCTATCTCTCTCTCCCTCCATCCTCCCTCCATCTAGCTCACTCACTCCCTCCATCTCTCTCTCCATTTCTCCCTCCTCCTCCTCCATCTCTCCCCCCTCCATCTCCCCCCTCCATATCTCCCCATCTCTCTCCCCATCTCTCTCCCCATCCATCTCTCTCTCCATTTCTCCCTCCTCCTCCTCCTCCTCCTCCATCTCTCCCCCCTCCATCTTCTCTCTCCCCCTCCATCTCCCCCCTCCATATCTCCCCATCTCTCTCCCCATCCATCTCTCTCTCCCCCTCCATCTCTCTCTCCCCCTCCATCTCTCTCTCCACCTCTCCCCCTCCATCTCTCTCTCCCCCCCCATCTCTCTCTCTCTCTCCCCCATCCCTTTCCCCCCCAATCCCTTTCTCCCCCCAATCTCTTTCCCCCATCCCTTTCCCTCTCTCCCCTTCCCCATCCCTTTCCCTCTTTTCCCCCATCCCTCTCTCTCCCCATCCCTCTCTCTCTCCTCCCCCCCCATCCCTCTCTCCTCCCCCATCCCTCTCTCCTCCCCCATCCCTCTCTCTCCTCCCCCCCACCCCTCTCTCTCCTCCCCCCCACCCCTCTCTCTCCTCCCCCCCACCCCTCTCTCTCCTCCCCCCCACCCCTCTCTCTCCTCCCCCCCCACCCCTCTCTCCTCCCCCATCCCTCTCTCTCCTCCCCCATCCCTCTCTCTCCGCCCCCCCTATCCCTCTCTCTCCTCCCCCCCCATCCCTCTCTCTCCTCCCCCCCATCCCTCTCTCTCCTCCCCCCCCATCCCTCTCTCTCCTCCCCCCCCATCCCTCTCTCCTCCCCCCCATCCCCAGTCCCTCTGTCTCCTCCCCCCATCCCTCTCTCTCCTCCCCCCCCATCCCCAATCCCTCTGTCTCCTCCCCTCATCCCTCTCTCTCCCCCCATCCCTCTCTCTCCTCCCCCCCATCCCTCTCTCTCCTCCCCCCATCCCTCTCTCTCCTCCCCCCCATCCCTCTCTCTCCTCCCCCCCATCCCTCTCTCTCCTCCCCCCCCATCCCCAATCCCTCTGTCTCCTCCCCCCATCCCTCTCTCTCCCCCCATCCCTCTCTCTCCTCCCCCCCCATCCCTCTCTCTCCTCCCCCCCCCCATCCCTCTCTCTCCTCCCCCCCCCATCCCCAATCCCTCTGTCTCCTCCCCCCCATCCCTCTCTCTCCCCCCATCCCTCTCTCTCCCCCCCCCCGCACCCGGCCCGGATTCCGGGCTCAGTCCGGACTTTCCCCGCAGCGCCGCTGGCCCGGCACTAACTCTAACTCTAACTCTCCCCCAAGTTGCCCTTTAAAGAAGCACAAACACAAAACGCGCTGCTGAGCATCCTGGGCCAGTGAGAAAGTCTGAAGAGAGCGGCTGTACTCACGCTTGACTTTGTTGGGGTTGGGCTGCTTGCGCCGAGACATCGCCGGAGATGCGGAAAGTTGGTGAAAGAGGAAAAAACTTTTTTTCTGTTTAAAAAAAAAGTTTGTTCCGGAAAGAAATCAAAATGGCGATAGTGTGGATGTGGATGTGGATAGGCAGCAGAGTGAACACCTCCCTCCTCCTCCTCTTCCTGCTGATGGGAAGATCAGAGAGACAGAGGCACTTCTCCTCCTCTCCTCTCTCTCTCTCTCCCACTCTCTCTCTCTCTCTCTCTCCACCTCTCTCCAGCGGGACTCTCACACCATCACGTCTCTCTCTCTCTCTGCCCCTTTGCTGTGCTATCCCCCGGTCAGGAGCATCTTGCGGAGAGGAGAGGAGAGGAGAGCCGGGGCTGAGGGGAAGAGGCTGCCCAGGTACCGCTCAGCCTCCGCCGGGGCTGCGCTCAGACTGCGCCGGGGCTCTCGCTGGCTCCAGCTCCGGCTCCGCTAAGCCAGCATCACAGAGATGCTTGTCTGCAAAGTGCTCTTTCAGCGACTCTAACTCCTCCCTCCTTCCTCGGGGCTGCCTCAGCCTGGACTTTAATCCGCAGCTTTGGTACCGACTTCGCTCAGCGCCGGCTGCTTTTATTCCGGGGAAGTTGCCTCGCTGATTATTTCTCGAAGGATGTAAGCGAGTTTGCAAACCGTCTTTCATAATCTCCGCATCTGTGAAATTCTATATGCTTAAACTCCAGTCTAAATTAAACTTCAGCACGTCACCTTTTTAATACTGGTTTTAAATTGTATTTTTGTAAATGCCATTCATTCATAAACCTGAACATTCATTTCAGCAACTTTGCAAATTAGAGGGCGGGTTTAAGTGGCCAGGACTGACACGGAAAGCAGCCTGTACAAGTTATCTGTGTAATGTCAAATTAATCATTTAAAGTTAAAGTTTTGGTTTTACCTGCACTTCGCTTTATTTGATAATTAGCAGGAAGTATTAAATGTATCTCCTTCATTTATACTGGCTATTTATTACACAGACTCTTGGATGCTTCTCCGTTTGCTCACCATCTAACTCTTGTCAAACTCAGCCAGTGAGTGCCCTTGCTCTGTAATATTTGCCAGAGATTGCAGTGTGAAACAGTGTACAAGTCCTTTCTGTAATATCAGGTTTCAATATAACTATTAAAATTGACTTGTACAAAATGGATCCCTCCACTATTGCTATCTGAGTCCCTTTTCACACAAACTTTGGGGAAAGTGAAAACACCTAACTTGGACTCAACTTAGTGTTTAACAAATCACACTTGTTGCATTTACGGTATTTCCCCAAATCTATTTTTTAAAGAAAAATACTTATTCACCTTAAAATATAAATAGAGATGGACAATTTATTGAATCCAATACCAGTAATTTTAATCTGTAATTAAAGGAGTAATTATAGGAATAATTAACCATGGTTGTTCAACCTGACCTGTAAAAATATTTTTTTTTCTAATTATCACAAGTAATTAACCCTTTGAAACTATAAAGACATTTCTGAACCACATTTAGATACAATTGTTTTACACTTTTGTTCATTAAAAAGCATTATAAATTAAGAAATATTTGGCATTCTATTTTCTAACGGTGGCATCATTTTTTTAAACTGTTTTGCAGATGTAGAAAAGATAGACGTGCTATATGAAATTAAAATATATTTCAGCACCCAAAGATTAAACCGTTGAGGTACATGTCTCAAGGACAAGTAAATTGGCATTAAATCCATCCCTCAGCATTAATATCCATAGTCAGAATTCACGACTTACACCATTCACAAATGCCATCTTTAATGAAGTGACCTTTCCAATTATCAATGAAGAAACGTGTTTACTCTCCTGGTCTGTCTGTGCCTGTTCACCTCTAAACCTAGGTCCACATTTGAAACTGTGATCAAAGCAGCGTAAGCTTCTGTTTACGCTTCACTGCTACTTTCATTTCACAGTCACTACGTTCGCACATCTGTGAACTAAGAACCAGTGAAGCAGCTACACTTGTACAAAGAGTTTAACAATTGAAGTTAAAAGTTAAAACCCAGCACAGAGCAATAGAAGTGATGTTCAAGTCGCACTTCAGAGCAGATGAACCGAAGAGTTTTTTAACAGACAAAGATATCAGAATAGAAGAGGGTGAAAATACTGTACACACAAATATATGTCTACAATAAAAATAATAAAAATCACAGGTTATTTAAATAAAATGTAAAAATAGAACTGGACTGGTGCCTGGACTGATGGCTGTAGCTAATCTGCTAATGTGACAACTAATAACAGGCATGTTTCCCTGCACAGTAAATTATATAATAAAATTATTCCTTTGTCCCGTGAAAAGGTAGTGATGTATGTAAATCAATGCTAATAACTATTCAAATTCAAATTCTCTGCGATTTCAATCAAACATGTTTGTAATTGTTCAGCTATCAGTGTTAGCCATGTTTGTAGAAGATCATAGCAGCTGTAAATCCAAGTAAAAGACTGTTGCACATTCAGGTCTTGCTCAGATCCGTTTCTGGGTACAGCATTGCTGGCCTCTGCTACAAGTGGTGTGTGCATTTGCATTTAGTGGAGGGCTCATGCTGCCCAATTATACCATGGCATAACACAGGGCTGTAACAACACACAGCAATAGTTCAGACCACACTCCTGCCATTCAATCAGTACCACTTCTCTCATAAAACAATCAACATTGTGCCAGCCATGGCTATGTAAGCAGCACCCTCACCTCTGAGTCAGAGGGTTGTGGGTTTAAGTCCCACTCCAGAGACTTGAGCACAAAACTCTAGGCTGACACTCCAGTGCAGTACTGAGGGAGCACCGCACTATCGGAGGGGCAGTACTGAGGGAGCGCCGCACTGTTGGAGGGGCAGTACTGAGGGAGTGCTGCACTGTCGGACACGCAGTACTGAGGGAGTGCCACACTATCGGAGGGGCGGTACTGAGGGAGCACCGCACTATCGGAGGGGCAGTACTGAGGGAGTGCTGCACTGTCGGACACGCAGTACTGAGGGAGTGCTGCACTGTCGGAGGGGCAGTACTGAGGGAGTGCCGCACTGTCGGAGGGGCAGTACTGAGGGAGTGCCGCACTGTCGGAGGGGCAGTACTGAGGGAGTGCCACACTATCGGAGGGGCAGTACTGAGGGAGCGCCGCACTGTCGGAGGGGCAGTACTGAGGGAGCGCCGCACTGTCGGAGGGGCAGTACTGAGAGAGTGCCGCACTATCGGAGGGGCAGTACTGAGGGAGCGCCGCACTGTCAGAGGGGCAGTACTGAGAGAGCGCCGCACTGTCGGAGGGGCAGTACTGAGGGATTGCTGCACTGTCGGAGGGGCGGTACTGAGGGAGCGCCGCACTGTCGAAGGGGCAGTACTGAGAGAGCGCCGCACTGTCAGAGGGACAGTACTGAGGGATTGCTGCACTGTCGGAGGGGCAGTACTGAGGGATTGCTGCACTGTCGGAGGGGCAGTACTGAGGGAGCGCCGCACTGTCGGAGGGGCAGTACTGAGGGAGCGCCGCACTGTCGGAGGGACAGTACTGAGGGATTGCTGCACTGTCGGACGGGCAGTACTGAGGGAGCGCTGCACTGTCGGAGGGGCAGTACTGAGGGAGCGCTGCACTATCGGAGGTGCTGTCTTTCAGATGAGCCGTTAAACCGAGGCCCCGTCTGCTCTCTCAGGTGGATGTAAAAGATCCCACGGCACTATTTTGAAGAAGAGCAGGGGAGTTCTCCCCGGTGTCCTGGGGCCAATATTTATCCCTCAATCAACATCACTAAAACAGATTATCTGGTCATTATAATACTGCTGTGTGTGGGATCTTGCTGTGCGCTAATTGGTTATCGCGTTTCTGACATTACAACAGTGACTACACTTCAAAAAGTACTTCATTGGCTGTAAAGCGCTTTGGGACATTGGAGTGGGGAATAATCCCCTGTCCCAAATGACAGATCTATCTTTCCAGGTTCCATAAATGAGCTATGCTGGTTGGCCAGTTATCCTCAGTGCCCTGGGCTATTACAGATTTAGCTGATTCAAGAATTGGGTGACTGAGTCTGCCATTGAAGTCTTTCATCACCAATGTCATCTTCGAGTGAAGTCAAATCCAAAGCAACACAGTTTACACGCAAGCAAGGAGGATAGTTCCTGGTTGGTCATGAGGCATTGATAAATACAGATTTAAACCCTTGGTAGGGAAAGAGCAGACATCAGCAACTGCTCACAAGCAGCATAGTGAGCTGCATAACTCCACATAAAATATGTCAATGCATTGCCAGGGTCCTCGTGATCACCACATGGGCAGCCACCATCACCACTCGCAGTTGCGGAGATTCAGCTTGCCTACAGTTATGGGAGGCACTAAAGATCAGCACCTTCTCTTAGCTGGCATCCAGATAATGCCTCTCAGCATCAGGTAACACAAACCTCACTCTGCGTATCATGTGTACGACAGACACGTGCGAGGCATTGTGTGATGCAACAGCCATCCCGATGATTTTACATCCAAGTAGATCATCAGCTCTCCATTCCTTGGAAATTTTCTCCAATCCCTTCCGTAAACCTCTCCAGCTCTCTCTCCTCCTTTGTGACGCTCCTTAAAACCACATTAGAAGCACTATGTAAATGTACGCTGCTGTTGGGAGTTATCTCCTGGGCTCCACCAGACTCACTGACCAGGTACTGCTCAGTGCAGGGAAGGAGGGGCGATGACCGACATCTCCCTGTCGCTCACACACTGGGGAACAGCAAGCAAAGTCGCTGCTAACGCCCATCACGTGAAGATACCGCTGTGCTGGCACTCTGTCACCACTCTGCAATGCCTGCAAGTACTCGCTGTCTAGTCACACATAGTATAAGAACATAAGAAATAGGAGCAGGAGTCGGCCATTTGGCCCCTCGAGCCTGTGCCTCCATTTAATAAGATCATGGCTGATCTGATCATGGACTCAGCTCCACTTCCCCGCCCGCTCCCCATAACCCCTTATCCCCTTATCGCTCAAAAATCTGTCGATCTCCATCTTAAATATATTCAATGACAGCCTCCACAGCTCTCTGGGGCAGAGAATTCCACAGATTTACAACCCTCTGAGAGAAGAAATTCCTCCTCATCTCAGTTTTAAATTGGCGGCTCCTTATTCTGAGACTATGCCCCCTAGTTTTAGTTTCCCCTATGAATGGAAATATCCTCTCTGCATCCACCTTGTCGAGCCCTCTCATTATCTTATATGTTTCAATAAGATCATCTCTCATTCTTCTGAACTCCAATGAGTATAGGTCCAACCTGCTCAACCTTTCCTCATAAGTCAACCCCCTCATCTCCGGAATCAACCGAGTGAACCTTCTCTGAACAGCCTTCAATGCAAGTATATCCTTCCTTAAATACGGAGACCAAAACTGCATGCATTACTCCAGGTGTGGCCTCACCAATACCCTGTACAGTTGTAGCAGGACTTCTCTGCTTTTATACGCTATCCTTGTTGCAATAAAATCAACATTCCATTTGCCTTCCTGATCACTTGCTGTACCTGCATACTAACTGTTTGTGTTTCATGCACAAGGACCCCCAGGTCCCATTGTTCTGCAGCAGTTTGCAATTTTTCTCCAATTAAATTATATTATAATTTACTTTTCTAATTTTTCTGCCGAAGTGGATAACCTCACATTTTCCCACATTATACATCTGCCAAATTTTTGTCCACTCACTTAGCCTGTCTATATCCCTTTGCAGATTTTTTGTGTCCTCCTCACAATTTGCTTTCCCACCCATCTTTGTATCATCCGCAAACTTGGCTACATTACACTCGATCCCTTCATCCAAGTCATTAATATAGATTGTAAATAGTTGAGGCCCCAGCACCGATCCCTGTGGTACCCCACTAGTTACTGTTGGCCAACCGGAAAATAACCAGCCAACCATTTATTCCGAGACTCTGTTTTCTGTTAGTTAGCCAATCCTCTATCCACGCTAATATATTACCCCCAACCCCGTAAACCTTTATCTTGTGCAGTAACCTTGTGCAGTAGCACTTTATCGAATGCCTTCTGGAAATCCAAATACATTATCATCATCATAGGCAGTCCCTCGAAATTGAGGAAGATTTGCTTCAAACCTAAAAGTGAGTTCTCAGGTGATTGAACAGTCCAATACTGGAATTATAGTCTCTGTCACAGGTGGGACAGATAGTGGTTGAGGGAAAGGGTGGGTGGGGAGTCTGGTTTGCTGCACGCTCCTTCCGCTGCCTGCTCTCGATTTCTGCATGTTCTTGGCAACGAGACTCGAGGTGCTCAGCATACTCCCGGATGCTCTTCCTCCACCTAGGGCGGTCTTTGGCCAGGGATTCCCAGGTGTCGGTAGGAATGTTGCATTTTATCAAGGAGGCTTCCAAATACATCACATCTACTGGTCCCCCCTTATCCACCTTGCTCATTACATCCTCAAAGAACTCCAGCAAATTTGTCAAACATGATTTCTCCTTTCATAAAACCATGCTGACTCTGCTTGATTGAATTATGCTTTTCTAAATGTCCTGCTACTGCTTCCTTAATAATGGACTCCAGCATTTTCCCAACGACAGATGTTAGGCCAACTGGGCTATAGTTTCCTGCTTTCTGTCTGCCTCCTTTTTTAAATAGGGCATTACATTTGCGGTTTTCCAATCCGCTGGGACCTCCCCAGAATCCAGGGAATTTGGGGAAATTACAACCAATGCATCCACTATCTCTCAGCCACTTCTTTTAAGACTCTAGGATGTAAGCCGTCAGGTCCAGGGGACTTGTCAGCCTTTAGTCCCATTATTTTACCCAGTACTACCTCTTCAGGGAAAGTGATTGTATTAAGTTCCTCCCTCCCTATAGCCCCTTGATTATCCACTATTGGGATGTTTTTAGAACATGAGGCACAACCACATGAACTAGGTATTGGACAACAACTGAGTTGTGGAATGCACTGTGTAAAGATTTACTCATTTGTCAAAATTACTGATCAGAATGCTTGTGAAACGTTACATCAATTGGAGCAAACCACATAGGTCTGATGGGATATCTAAGGTATAGAGGGCGCAGAATTCCGAAAATGCATTCAGGAGAAGTTTTTTAGCCAGTATGTAACAAGCCCAATACGGGAGGGGGCGGTTCTGGACTTAGTTTTAGGGAATGAAGCTGGGCAGGTGGAAGGGGTGTCAGTGGGAGAGTATTTTGGTGCTAGTGATCATAATTTAGTTAGATTTAGGGTAGTTATGGAAAAGGACAAAGATAGACTAGGAATAAAGTTTCTCAATTGGGGGAAAGCCAATTTTACTAAGCTGAGATGTGATTTAGCCAGTGGACTGGAAACAGCTACTGGTAGGTAAATCAGTGTCAGACCAGTGGGAGGCATTCAAGGAGGAGATCCTGAGGGTACAGAGCAAGTATATTCCCTTAAAAAAACAGGGTGGGGCCAACAAATCTAGAGGTTCCTGGATGTCAAGGAGCATACAGGGGAAGATAAAGAAAAAAAGGGAGGCTTATGACAGATACCGAGGGCTCAATACTCAGAAACCCTCGAGGAGTACAGAGAGTGCAGGAGTGAAAATAAAAAGGAAGTTAGAAAGCAAAGAGAGACCGTGAAAACATTTTGGCAAGGAAAACCCAAAGATGTTTTATAAATATATTAGGAGCAAGAGGATAACAAAACAAAGGGTAGGGCCTTTTAGAGACCATAAAGATAATCTGTGTGTGGAGACGGAAGAAGTGGGTTTGGCTCTTAATGAATACTTTGCATCTGTTTTCACAAAGGAAAGAGGCAATGCAGACATTGCAATTAGGGAGGAGGAGTGTGAAATATTGGATGAAAAAATCATAGTGAGAGAGGAAGTATTAAGAGGTTTAGCAGCTTTGAAAGTGGATAAATCCCCAGGCCCGGATGAAATGTATCCCAGGCTGTTAAGAGAAGCAAAAGAGGAAATAGCAGAGGCTCTGACCATCATTTTCCAATCCTCTCTGGCTACAGGTGTGGTGCCAGAGGACTGGAGGACTGCCAATGTTGTACCTTTGTTTAAAATTGGAGAAAGGGATAGACCGAGTAATTACAGGTCAGTCAGCCTAACCTCAGTGGTGGGAAAATGATTGGGAAAAATCCTGAGGAACAGGATAAATCTTCATTTAGGAAGACATGGATTAATTGGAGACAGTCAGCATGGATTTGTTAAGGGAAGGTCGTGTCTGACTAACTTGAATGAATTTTTTGAGGAGGTAACAGGGAGGGTTGATGAGGGCAGTGTGTACGATGTAGTGTATATGGATTTTAGCAAAGCTTTTGATAAGGTCCCACATGGCAGACTGATCATGAAGGTAAAAGCCCATGGGATCCAGGGCAAAGTGACAAGTTGGATCCAAAATTGGCTCAGAGGCAGGAAGCAAAGGGTAATGGTTGATGGATGTTTTTGTGGCTGGAAGGCTGTTTCCAGTGAGGTTCCTCAGGGCTGAGTACTGGGTCCCTTGCGTTTTGTGATATATGTCAATGATTTAAACTTGAATGTTGGGGGTATGATTAAGAAGTTTCCAGATGATACTAAAATCGGCCGTGTGGTTGATAATGAAGAAGAAAGCTGTAGACTGCAGGAAGATATCGATGGACTGGTCAGGTGGGCAGAACTGTGGCAAATGGCATTCAATCCAGATAAGTGTCAGGTAATGCATTTGAGGAGGGCGGACAAGGCAAGGGAACACACAATAAATGGTAGGACACTGAAAAGTGTAGAGGAACAATTGGACCTTGGAATGCAGGTCCACAGATCCCTGAAGGTAGCAGGCCAGGTAGATAAGGTGGTTAAGAAGGCATACGGAATACTTGCCTTTAACAGCCGAGGCATAGAATACAAGAGCAGGAGGGTTATGCTTGAACTGTATAAAACACTGGTTAGGCCACAGCTGGAGTACTGCGTGCAGTTCTGGCCACCACATTACAGGAAAGATGTGATTGCACTAGAGAGGGTACAGAGGAGATTTACCAGGATGTTGCCTAGACTGGAGAATTTTAGCGATGAGGAAAGATTGGATAGGCTGGGTCTGTTTTCTTTGGAACAGAGGAGGTTGAGGGGAGACCTTATTGAAGTGTATAAAATTATGAGGGGCCTAGATAGAGTGGATAGGAAGGACCTATTTCCCTTAGCAGAGAGGTCAACAACCAGGGGGTAGAGATTTAAAGTAATTGGGGGGGACATTTTTTCACCCAGAGGGAGGTGGGGGTCTGGAACTCACTACCTGAAAGGGTGGTAGAGGCAGAAACCCTCACCACATTTAAAAAGTACCTGGATGTGCACCTGAAGTGCCGTAACCAACAGGGCTACGGACCCAGAGCTGAAAAGTGGGATTAGACTGGGTAGCTCTTTGTCGGCCGGCGCGGACACGATGGGCCGAATGGCCTCCTTCTCTGCCGTAAATTTTTATGATTCTAACAATTCTGGTGGATGTATAAAGTTATGTCCTAATAATTCTGTTAGCTTTGACTATACAGACTCTGAACACCTTTAAAATGGTGAACATAATGTCATTTTATTTCTGTTGATTTTCATCGTGTAAAATTCCTTTGTTTGAACTGTAAACATTGATGACAGACTTGGTGAGACAGGCTGAGAGAAGCTACTGAGTTCGTCAAGATCAGACAGCTGAATTAACATCTGCTCTTGAAATGGCAAGATCATTGATCAATATCTGAATTGTTCTGTATCGCTCCTTCTGCTAAATCCGTTCCTTACACCTTCAGGGCACGAGAACCCCTCTGGTCACTCCGTCCAATCACAATGTCAATGGTTTCTTGAAGATTTCCTCTTTCTGCTAATTCTGACAAAACCATAAGCAGAATCCACAAAGAACACAGAGCGACCATGGTAATTCTTACCCCGAGATTCAGTAACTCCTTCCCTGATTATGCCAACAACCATTTTTGCTTAAACATATTATTGGAAAACTGCAAAAAAGGATCTTAAAATTCATATTTATTCTTAACACAATGTTTAACCACTGATGGTGAGACCCACTCTCAATGTATGGTTGGCACTTTTGCACAGCAAGATTATAAAACGTGACATTATATGACACTATGACAGTATGAATGTGTTGTTCGATGGTAGAGAGTGAGAGTGGCAGTACAGTAAGGTTTGAAGATAAGGTGGTGAGGTAGGCAGAATAAAGGGTCGCAGTTCAACGAGGATGCCGTACATCAGATTGGCAGATGGCAGAACGGGAGAGGGGCAGTATGGGGCGGGGGGGGGGGGGGGATGGTGGGGCTGGTGATGGGGCAGTATGTGGTGTGGGGCAGTACGGGGGATGGGGCAGTATGGGGGATGGGGCAGTATGTGGTGTGGGGCAGTATGGGGTGTGGGGCAGTACGGGGGATGGGGCAGTATGTGGTGTGGGGCAGTACGGGGGATGGGGCAGTATGTGGTGTGGGGCAGTACGGGGGATGGGGCAGTATGTGGTGTGGGGCAGTATGGGGTGTGGGGCAGTATGGGGTGTGGGGCAGTATGTGGTGTGGGGCAGTACGGGGGATGGGGCAGTATGTGGTGTGGGGCAGTATGGGGTGTGGGGCAGTACGGGGGATGGGGCAGTATGTGGTGTGGGGCAGTACGGGGGGGTGGGGCAGTACGGGGGATGGGGCAGTTTGTGGTGTGGGGCAGTACGGGGGATGGGGCAGTATGGGGTGTGGGGCAGTATGGGGGATGGGGCAGTATGTGGTGTGGGGCAGTACGGGGGATGGGGCAGTACGGGGGATGGGGCAGTATGGGGTGTGGGACAGTATGTGGTGTGGGGCAGTACGGGGGATGGGACAGTATGGGGTGTGGGGCAGCATGGGGGATGGGGCAGTATGGGGTGTGGGGCAGTATGGGGGATGGGGCAGTATGGGATGTGGGACAGTACGGGGTGTGGGGCAGTACGGGGTGTGGGGCAGTATGGGGGATGGGGCAGTATGGGGTGTGGGACAGTATGGGGTGTGGAGCAGTATGGGGGATGGGGCAATATGGGGGATGGGGCAGTATGGGGGATGGGGCAGTATGTGGTGTGGGGCAGTATGGGGGATGGGGCAATATGGGGGATGGGGCAGTATGGGGGATGGGGCAGTATGTGGTGTGGGGCAGTATGGGATATGGGGCAGTATGTGGTGTGGGGCAGTATGGGATATGGGGCAGTATGTGGTGTGGGGCAGTACGGGGGATGGGGCAGTATGGGGGATGGGGCAGTATGGGGTGTGGGGCAGTACGGGGGAAGGGGACAGTATGGGGTGTGGGGCAGTATGGGGTGTGGGGCAGTACGGGGGATGGGGCAGTATGGGGTGTGGGACAGTATGGGGTGTGGGGCAGTATGTGGTGTGGGGCAGTACGGGGGATGGGGCAGTATGTGGTGTGGGGCAGTACGGGGGATGGGGCAGTATGTGGTGTGGGACAGTACGGGGGATGGGGCAGTATGTGGTGTGGGGCAGTACGGGGGATGGGGCAGTACGGGGGATGGGGCAGTACGGGGGATGGGGCAGTATGTGGTGTGGGGCAGTACGGGGGATGGGGCAGTATGTGGTGTGGGGCAGTACGGGGGATGGGGCAGTATGTGGTGTGGGGCAGTACGGGGGATGGGGCAGTACGGGGGATGGGGCAGTATGGGGTGTGGGGCAGTATGTGGTGTGGGGCAGTATGGGGGATGGGGCAGTATGTGGTGTGGGGCAGTATGGGGGATGGGGCAGTATGTGGTGTGGGGCAGTACGGGGGATGGGACAGTATGGGGTGTGGGGCAGTATGGGTGATGGGGCAGTACGGGGGATGGGGCAGTATGGGTTGTGGGGCTGTACGGGGGATGGGGCAGTATGGGGTGTGGGGCAGTATGTGGTGTGGGGCAGTACAGGGGATGGGGCAGTATGGGGTGTGGGACAGTATGTGGTGTGGGGCAGTACGGGGGATGGGGCAGTATGTGGTGTGGGGCAGTACGGGGGATGGGGCAGTACGGGGGATGGGGCAGTACGGGGGATGGGGCAGTACGGGGGATGGGGCAGTATGGGGTGTGGGGCAGTGTGGGGTGTGGGGCAGTATGGGGTGTGGGGCAGTATGGGGTGTGGGGCAGTACGGGGGATGGGGCAGTTTGTGGTGTGGGGCAGTACGGGGGATGGGGCAGTATGGGGTGTGGGACAGTATGTGGTGTGGGGCAGTACGGGGGATGGGACAGTATGGGGTGTGGGGCAGCATGGGGGATGGGGCAGTATGGGGTGTGGGGCAGTATGGGGGATGGGGCAGTATGGGATGTGGGACAGTACGGGGTGTGGGGCAGTATGGGGTGTGGGGCTGTACGGGGGATGGGGCAGTACGGGGGATGGGGCAGTATGGGGTGTGGGGCAGTATGGGATATGGGGCAGTATGTGGTGTGGGGCAGTATGGGATATGGGGCAGTATGTGGTGTGGGGCAGTACGGGGGATGGGGCAGTATGGGGGATGGGGCAGTATGGGGTGTGGGGCAGTACGGGGGATGGGGCAGTATGGGGTGTGGGGCAGTATGGGGTGTGGGGCAGTACGGGGGATGGGGCAGTATGGGGTGTGGGACAGTATGGGGTGTGGGGCAGTATGTGGTGTGGGGCAGTATGGGGTGTGGGGCAGTATGTGGTGTGGGGCAGTATGGGGTGTGGGGCAGTATGTGGTGTGGGGCAGTACGGGCGATGGGGCAGTATGTGGTGTGGGACAGTACGGGGGATGGGGCAGTATGTGGTGTGGGGCAGTACGGGGGATGGGGCAGTACGGGGGATGGGGCAGTACGGGGGATGGGGCAGTATGTGGTGTGGGGCAGTACGGGGGATGGGGCAGTATGTGGTGTGGGGCAGTACGGGGGATGGGGCAGTATGTGGTGTGGGGCAGTACGGGGGATGGGGCAGTACGGGGGATGGGGCAGTATGGGGTGTGGGGCAGTATGTGGTGTGGGGCAGTATGGGGGATGGGGCAGTATGTGGTGTGGGGCAGTACGGGGATGAGGCAGTATGTGGTGTGGGGCAGTACGGGGGATGGGGCAGTATGGGGTGTGGGACAGTATGTGGTGTGGGGCAGTACAGGGGATGGGGCAGTATGGGGTGTGGGGCAGTACAGGGGATGGGGCAGTATGGGGTGTGGGACAGTATGTGGTGTGGGGCAGTACAGGGGATGGGGCAGTATGTGGTGTGGGGCAGTACGGGGGATGGGACAGTATGGGGTGTGGCGCAGTATGGGGGATGGGGCAGTACGGGGGATGGGGCAGTATGGGGTGTGGGGCTGTACGGGGGATGGGGCAGTATGGGGTGTGGGGCAGTATGTGGTGTGGGGCAGTACAGGGGATGGGGCAGTATGGGGTGTGGGACAGTATGTGGTGTGGGGCAGTACGGGGGATGGGGCAGTATGTGGTGTGGGGCAGTACGGGGGATGGGGCAGTACGGGGGATGGGGCAGTATGGGGTGTGGGGCAGTATGGGGTGTGGGGCAGTATGGGGTGTGGGGCAGTACGGGGTGTGGGGCAGTATGGGGTGTGGGGCAGTACGGGGGATGGGGCAGTTTGTGGTGTGGGGCAGTACGGGGGATGGGGCAGTACGGGGGATGGGGCAGTATGGGGTGTGGGACAGTATGTGGTGTGGGGCAGTACGGGGGATGGGACAGTATGGGGTGTGGGGCAGCATGGGGGATGGGGCAGTATGGGGTGTGGGGCAGTATGGGGGATGGGGCAGTATGGGATGTGGGACAGTACGGGGTGTGGGGCAGTATGGGGTGTGGGGCTGTACGGGGGATGGGGCAGTACGGGGGATGGGGCAGTATGGGGTGTGGGACAGTATGTGGTGTGGGGCAGTACGGGGGATGGGACAGTATGGGGTGTGGGACAGTATGTGGTGTGGGGCAGTACGGGGGATGGGACAGTATGTGGTGTGGGGCAGCATGGGGGATGGGGCAGTATGGGGTGTTGGGCAGTACGGGGTGTGGGGCAGTATGGGGGCAGGCGATGGGGTACGTTAATGCCAGCAGGATGATGAGGTGGCAATATATGATGGTGAGCAGTGTGGGTGCAGGGTATAACTCAGTTGGCAGACAGCGGAAGAGAGAGCTGCAGTATGAGGTTTGTTCAATTGGTTTCTGTGGCAGTAACAGTGGGTGGCGCTATATAAGGCTGTAAATGAAACCAAATCTGTACATTTATTCAAAATGTAATTACTGCTAAGGACACAGCAAGTTTGGAGTGAGTTGCTAGGGCCCAACTAATCCAACTTTTCTATGTTAAGTTTTGGGTCATTTTGCAGTTTAGAGTGAATCAGAAAATAATGTCCATCCTGCCCACCACTTTAAGGCTTTAATCGAATTAAAAATGTAATACATTGCTACAGTCAGCATCAACAATGTTAAATGCATGTCTTCAGCAACTCTCCGTAGCTCAAGGAGACAAAACATTGCACGTGTGTTACTGTTCTCAGATGGTCAAGCACCTCAGCACAATCAGCAGCGATCCCAATGTCAGTGTTGTAAATATGGAAACAGCACCCGTTTCTCCTGGGACGCAGCAAATGGTGGAGGAACACGGCACGTGAGCTGCCGACACGGAGAGAGGACCCACATGCCAACACCCGAGGTGCGGAGTCGGACTCTGCCAAAACTGCGCCTTGATGAAATGTTGATGCCTCCCCTCCTCCCAGATGGCGAATCACTTGTCTCGAGTCCCACAGTTTCTCAGAACATGCTGCAGACAGCAAAGGATATTCAATTCAATTTTCAGACCAGAGGCCTGCACCAGTAGAAAGAGATGCTGTTTGTGAAGCTGGCACGGAAGTTGCTTGGAATAGTCCCACAGCAACAATGCAACCTTCATTCCAATAGTGCCTTCCAAATAGAAATATATCCAAAGCCACTCACAACAACAGATGGAAAATAGACACGAGCAGGAAGGTTGCCAGAACTCGTGGTCACCGGTCGCTTAGAAGGAGGAGAGGTAGGAGGAGGGGGAGGGGGAGTGTGAGGGAGAGTATGAGGGGGAGGAGGAGGGGGTGAGTGAGAGGGGGAGGAGGAGTGTGAGGGGGAGGGAGAGGGGGAGGGTGAGGGGGCGGCGGAGGGAGAGGGGAGGGGAGGGAGAGGGGAATGGGAAGGGTGAAGGGGAGGGGGAGTGTGAGGGTGAGGGGGAGGGGTAGTGTGAGGGTGAGGGGGGAGGGGGGAGAAGGGGATGGTGAGGGGCAGGCAGAGAGAGAGGGAGAGGGAGGGGTGTGAGGGAGAGGGGAAGGGGGAGTGTGAGGGAGAGGGTGAGGGTGAGGGTGAGGGAGAGGGTGAAGGTGAGGGTGAGGGTGAGGGAGAGGGAGATGCAAGGGGAGGGAGAGGGTGAGGGTGAGGGGGAGGGGGAGGGGGAGGGGGGAGTGTGAGGGGGGGAGGGAGAAGGGGAGGGGAGGGAGAGGGGGAGGGGAGGGTGAGGGAGAGGGAAGGGGAGGGAGAGGGGGAGGGGATAGGGGAGGGGGTGGGAGAGGATGAGTGGGAAGGGGAGGGGCGTGTGAGGGGGAGGGAGAGGGGGAGGGAGATGAAAGGGGGGAGAGGGGGAGGGTGAGGGGGAGGGTGAGGGGGGAGATTTAAGGAGGAAATTTCAGGGCATGGTGCAGTCCTATAAAAACATGGCCGACAGTGTGGGATGCAGAGAGGGTAAAGGAGTCAGAGGGACATGGAGATGAAGGCTGGAAGTGGGGTTGAGCGATGATACAAGGATGTGAGTGGTGAGGGATTCTTCTTCTTAGGCAGTTCCTCAGAGTCGAGGAAGACTTTCTTCCACACTAACACCGAGTTCTCAGGTGACTGAAGAGCCTAATGCGGGACCTACAGTCCCTGTCACTGGTGGGACTGATAGTCGTTGAGAGAAGGGGAGGGTGGGACTGGTTTACATAAGAACATAAGAATTAGGAACAGGAGTCGGCCATCTAGCCCCTCGAGCCTGCTCCGCCATTCAACAAGATCATGGCTGATCTGGCCGTGGACTCAGCTCCACTTACCCGCCCGCTCCCCATAACCCTTAATTCCCTTATTGGTTAAAAATCGATCTATCTGTGACTTGAATACATTCAATGAGCTAGCCTCAACTGCTTCCTTGGGCAGAGAATTCCACAGATTCACAACCCTCTGGGAGAAGAAATTCCTTCTCAACTCGGTTTTAAATTGGCTCCCCCTGTATTTTGAGGCTGTGCCCCCTAGTTCTAGTCTCCCCGACCAGTGGAAACAACCTCTCTGCCTCTATCTTGTCTATCCCTTTCATGATTTTAAATGTTTCTATAAGATCACCCCTCATCCTTCTGAACTCCAACGAGTAAAGACCCAGTCTACTCAATCTATCATCATAAGATAATCCCCTCATCTCCGGAATCAGCCTAGTGAATCGTCTCTGTACCCCCTCCAAAGCTAGTATATCCTTCCTTAAGAAAGGTGACCAAAATTGCACGCAGTACTCCAGTTGCGGCCTCACCAATACCCTGAACAGTTGCAGCAGGACCTCCCTGCTTTTGTACTCCATCCCTCTCGCAATGAAGGCCATCATTCCATTTGCCTTCCTGATTACCTGCTGCACCTGCAAACTAACTTTTTGGGATTCATGCACAAGGAGGTCCAGGGTGTCCTTGGAGATGGAGCACGCGGTGTCCACCGGTACGCTCGCGGCCTTCCGCGAGAGGTGGGCACCGGAGGGACTGGAGTGCATCATCACGCCCGGCAACCAAATTTTAATTTGATTTTACGTTTTAAAGTTTAATTTGTTTTAATTGCCGGTGCTTTTAGTGTCCCCTTCCCTTTTATAGGGGGCACTGGAAAAATGTGATTTTAGCGCCCAAAAAAAAACAAAAAAAAATGAAAAACACAAAAAAAAAAACAAAAAAAAGGAAAAAAGGGCCTTGTAAATGTCTGGTATGTCACCCAGGTCGGGTGGCACGGCTTAATGTTTTATGTTTTTACAGGTGAACTCCAAAAAGAGTTTCATGCACAAGGACCTCCAGGTCCCTCTGCACCTCAGCATGTTATAATTTCTCCCCATTCAAATAATATTCCCTTTTACTGTTTTTTTTTCCAAGGTGGATGACCTCACATTTTTCGACATTATATTCCATCTGCCAAACCTTAGCCCATTCGCTTAACCTATCTAAATCTCTTTGCAGCCTCTCTGTGTCCTCTACACAACCCGCTTTCCCACTAATCTTTGTGTCATCTGCAAATTTTGTTACACTACACTCTGTCCCCTCTTCTAGGTCATCTATGTATATTGTAAACAGTTGTGATCCCGATCCCTGTGGCACACCACTAACCACCGATTTCCTACCTGAAAAGGACCCATTTATCCCGACTCTCTGCTTTCTGTTAGCCAGCCAATTCTCTATCCATGCTAATACATTTCCTCTGACTCTGCGTACCTTTATCTTCTGCAGTAACCTTTTGTGTGGCACCTTATCGAATGCCTTTTGGAAATCTAAATACACCACATCCATCGGTACACCTCTATCCACCATGCTCATTATATCCTCAAAGAATTCCAGTAAATTAGTTAAACATGATTTCCCCTTCATGAATCCATGTTGCGTCTGCTTGATTGCACTATTCCTATCTAGATGTCCCACTATTTCTTCCTTAATGATAGCTTCAAGCATTTTCCCCACTACAGATGTTAATCTAACCGGCCTATAGTTACCTGCCTTTTGTCTGCCCCCTTTTTTAAACAGAGGCGTTACATTAGCTGCTTTCCAATCCGCTGGTACCTCCCCAGAGTCCAGAGAATTTTGGTAGATTATAACGAATGCATCTGCTATAACTTCCGCCATCTCTTTTAATACCCTGGGATGCATTTCATCAGGATCAGGGGACTTGTCTACCTTGAGTCCCATTAGCCTGTCCAGCACTACCCCCGCTAGTGATAGTGATTGTCTCAAGATCCTCCCTTCCCACATTCCCGTGACCAGCAATTTTTGGCATGGTTTTTGTGTCTTCCACTGTGAAGACCGAAGCAAAATAATTGTTTAAGGTCTCAGCCATTTCCACATTTCCCATTATTAAATCCCCCTTCTCATCTTCTAAGGGACCAACATTTACTTTAGTCACTCTCTTCCATTTTATATATCGGTAAAAGCTTTTACTATCTGTTTTTATGTTTTGTGCAAGTTTACTTTTGTAATCTATCTTTCCTTTCTTTATTGCTTTCTTAGTCATTCTTTGCTGTCGTTTAAAATTTTCCCAATCTTCTAGTTTCCCACTAACCTTGGCCACCTTATATGCATTGGTTTTTAATTTGATACTCTCCTTTATTTCCTTGGTTATCCAAGGCAAGTTATCCCTTCTCTTACCGCCCTTCTTTTTCACTGGAATATATTTTTGTTGCGCACTATGAAAGAGCTCCTTAAAAGTCCTCCACTGTTCCTCAATTGTGCCACCGTTTAGTCTGTGTTTCCAGTCTACTTTAGCCAACTCTGCCCTCATCCCACTGTAGTCCCCTTTGTTTAAGCATAGTACGCTCGTTTGAGACACTACTTCCTCACCCTCAATCTGTATTACAAATTCAACCATACTGTGATCACTCATTCCGAGAGGATCTTTTACTCGGAGATCGTTTATTATTCCTGTCTCATTACACAGGACCTGGTTCTGTAACATACTGTTCTATCTACAGAAACAATCCCGTCTGCATTCTATGAATTCCTCCTCCAGGCTACCCCGTGCGATTTGATCTGACCAATCGATATGTAGGTTAAAATCCCCCATGATTACTGCCGTTCCTTTTTCACATGCCTCCATTATTCCCTTGATTATTGTCTGCCCCACCGTGAAGTTATTATTTGGGGGCCTATAAACTACGCCCACCAGTGACTTTTTCCCCTTACTATCTCTAATCTCCACCCACAATGATTCAACATTTTGTTCATTAGAGCCAATATCATCTCTCACAACTGCCCTGATATCATCCTTTATTAACAGAGCTACCCCACCTCCTTTCCCTTCTTGTCTATCCTTCCGAATTGTCAGATACCCCTGTATGTTTAATTCCCAGTCTTGGCCACCCTGCAACCACGTTTCTGTAATGGCCACCAAATCATACCCATTTGTAATGATTTGTGCCGTCAACTCATTTACTTTATTTCGAATGCTGCGTGCGTTTAGGTAGAGTGTTTTACTACTAGTTTTTAAACCATGATTTTTAGTTTTGACCCCTCCTGCAGCCCCTTTATATGCATAGATATTGTCCCTTCCTATCACCTTGTGGTTTACACTTACCCCAGTGCTACTCTGCTCTGTTGCCTCCTGCCTTTTGCATTCTTTCTTGGGGTCCTGTTCATCTGAACTCTCACCCACTCTAACTAGCTCAGAGCCCTCTCCTGCGTTCCGAATACTCCTCGCATTGAGGCACCGAGCTTTCAGGCTTGCCTTTTTATTACACTTTGACCCTTTAGAATTTTGCTGTACAGTGGCCCTTTTTGTTTTTTGCCTTGGGTTTCTCTGCCCTCCACTTTTACTCAACTCCTTTCTGTCTTTTGCTTCACGTTCCTTCCGCTACCTGCGCTTGATTTCTGCTTGCTCTCGGCGACGAGACTCGAGGTGCTCAGCGCCCGCCCGGATGCTCTTCCTCCACTTAGGGCGGTCTTTGGCCAGGGACTCCTAGGTGTCGGTGGAGATGTCGCACTTTATCAGGGAGGCTTTGAGGGTGTCCTTGTAACGTTTCCTCTGCCCACCTGGGGCTCACTTGCCGTGTCGAAGCTCCGAGTAGAGCGCTTGCTTTGGGAGTCTTGTGTCGGACATGCGGATGATGTGGCCCGCCCAGCGGAGCTGATCGAGTGTGGTCAGTGCTTCGATGCTGGGAATGTTGGCCTAAGCGAGAACGTTGACGTTGGTGCGTCTGTCCTCCCAGTGGATTTACAGGATCTTGCGGCGACAGCGTTGATGGTACTTCTCCAGTGTTTTGAGGTGTTTGCTGCACATGGTCAATGAGGGGTACAAGGACGTGGTCAGAACTTGCCTTGTCAATGACGTAGATCACAGGAGTAGTAGGTCCATGGGAGGTGACGAGGTTGAGGTGGTGGCTGAGAATATGAGGGAGGAGCGGAGAGCAGCTAATTCCAAGGAGTGAGAATAAAGGGAGCTGTGGTGGGAATTGAAATCGCTGAGGATGAAGGGACACTCGGTCCGGAGGCTAAGGAAGGAAGGATAGCTTGCTGAGGAACCTGGGTTGGAGGCAATGAGAGTTGTAAAGCAGAGGCCCGAGGGGTGGGACAGGGTGATGTGTTAGAAGGAGGAGAAGGTGCCAAGAGGAGTAGGGGAAAGGACATGGTGTGGCCTGGTGACGGGGGGGGGGGGGGGGGGGTGTCGGGGGGGCTAAGGTACAACTTGTCACCACCTGAGAGTGGAAGCAAGAAATAAATTGAAAATGTTACCCACAGCTGAAGGAAAATGACGGCTGAGAAAATTGAATATGTTTCAGAAACTCTGGTGCAGAAAGACCATAAGAACTATGAGCAGGAGTCGGCCATTCGGCCCCTCGAGCCTGCTCCACCATTCAATGAGATCACGGCTGATCTTCGACCTCAACTCCACTTTCCCGCCCGATCCCCATATCCCTCGATTCCCCGAGAGTCCAAAAATCTATCGATCTCAGCCTTGAATATACTCAACGACTCAGCATCCACAGCCCTCTGGGGCAGAGAATTCCAAAGATTCACCACCCTCTGAGTGAAGAAATTCCTCCTCATCTCAGTCCTAAATGGCCGACTCCTTATCCTGAGAAAGTGACCCCTGGTTCTAGTGTTTGCAACCTCCCAGAATCTACCCTGTCAAGCTCCTTAAGAATTTTGTACATTTCAATGAGATCCGCTCTCATTCTTCGAAAGAACATAGACCTAGTCTCCTCGTAGGATAGTCCCCCAGATTGTGGAGTCATCAGAGCAGGTACAATGGAGACAGAGTAACTGAGACAAATGGATGGAATCTCGACAAGGAACATGCTGGGAAGACCATAGCCCTGATTTATATCTCCCTTTCCTTTCCAATCCCTTACCATTTGCTTTGTTTTTCCCTATGAATCGGTTCACTCATCTCCTGGTTTCCAGTTCCAATGAAGGGCCTATACCTTGCCCTGATATGGTCCCTTTTTACAGATGCTGATGAACTGACTGAGTATTTACAGAACTTGCCTTTTGTCTTTGTTTCTGTGTTTTCTCCCCATCTCTTCTTCAGCTCTCACCCGCAGTGTGTTTTTCCTCAGCTGAGGGCAGACTTGTAGCTTGCTCACAGACGTGTGTACCCTTTTTTTTATTCGTTCATGGGATGTGGGCATCGCTGGCAAGGCCGGCATTTATTGCCCATCTTTAATCGCCCTCGAGAAGGTGATGGTGAGCCGCCTTCTTGAACCACTGCAGTTCACAAATAGATGCAAATGGGTATGATCTGATAGCCATTACAGAGACATGGTCGCAAGGTGACCAGGACTGGGAATTAAATATTCAGGAGTATTTGACAATTCGGAAGGACAGACAAGTTTGCAGATGACACCATGCTGGGTGGTGGTGTGAGCTGTGAGGAGGATGCTAAGAGGTTGCAGGGTGACTTGGACAGGTTAGGTGAGTGGGCAAATGCATGGCACATGCAGTATAATGTGGATATATGTGAGGTTATCCACTTTGGTGGCAAAAACAGCAAGGCAGAATGTTATCTGAATGGCGGCAGGTTAGGAAGAGGGGTGATGCAACAAGACCTGGGTGTCATGGTACATCAGTCATTGAAGGTTGGCATGCAGGTACAGCAGGCGGTGAAGAAGGCAAATGGTATGTTGGCCTTCATAGCTTGGGGATTTGAGTTTTGGAGCAGGGAGGTCTTACTGCAGCTGTACAGGGCCTTGGTGAGACCTCACCTGGAATATTGTGTTCAGTTTTGGTCTGCTAATCTGAGGAAGGACATTCTTGCTATTGAGGGAGTGCAGCGAAGGTTCACCAGACTGATTCCCGGGATGGCAGGACTGATATATGAGGAGAGACTGGATCGACTGGGCCTGTATTCACTGGAGTTTAGAAGAATGAGAGGGGATCTCATAGAAACATATAAAATTCTGACGGGACTGAACAGGTTAGATGCAGGAAGAATGTTCCCAATGTTGGGGAAGTCCAGAACCAGGGGTCACAGTCTAAGGATAAGGGGTAAGCCATTTAGGACCGAGATGAGGAGAAACTTCTTCACTCAGAGAATTGTGAACCTGTGGAATTCCCTGCCGCAGAGAGTTGTTGAAGCCAGTTTGTTAGATATATTCAAGAGGGAGTTAGATATGGCCTTACGGCTAAAGGGATCAAGTTGTATGGAGAGAAAGCAGGAAAGGGATACTGAGGTGAATGATCAGCCATGATCTTATTGAATGGTGGTGCAGGCTCGAAGGGCCGCATGGCCTATTCCTGCACCTATTTTCTATGTTTCTATGTTTCAGGTGGTGGATGGGTTGCCAATCAAGCGGGCTGCTTTGTCCTGGATGGTGTCGAGATTGTCGAGTGTTGTTGGAGCTGCACTCATCCAGGCAAGTGGAGAGTATTCCATCACACTCCTGACTTGTGCCTTGTAGATGGTGGAAAGGCTTTGGGGAGTCAGGAGGTGAGACACTGGCCACAGAATACCCAGCCTCTGACCTGCTCTTGTAGCCACAGTATTTATGTGGCTGGTCCAGTTAAGTTTCTGGTGAATGGTGACCCCCAGGATGTTGATGGTGGGGGATTCGGTGATGGTAATGCCGATGACTGTCAAGAGGAAGTGATTCGACACTTGTTGGAGATAGTCATTGCCTGGCCCTTGTGTATTATGGTAGAATGTGTTGCTACTAAAATCTGACCATTTCAAAAAAAATCAGAACCAGGTAATAAAGAAAACAATGAGGATGCCCAAAAGTTATCAGTGAATACATGAGAACTGGGAGCAGGTGAGCCATGTGGGCCCTCGAGCCTGCTGCACGAGCAAAGATC